>NC_135236.1:64804041-64984041 GCF_051348905.1 Ranitomeya variabilis | reverse complement strand
TAGTAGGACCTGAGCTGCAGTACCAGAGAATGTCCACTATACAGTGAACGGAGCTGTTCTGTTTCAGCTCCATACTTTTCTCATTTTTTATTTTTATTTTATATTTATTTATTTTATTTTATGGCACAAATATGGCCTGAGAGATAATTCAAGACTTTTTTTTACACTAAGTAACTGACTTGATAACTTTCCTAAGTAGATTCAAATTCATATGCAATGAATGTCAATGTTGTGTACAGGACATACAGTTGCGTGAAAAAATGTTTGCCTCCTTCCTGATTCCCTATGCTCTTGCATGTTTCTCACACTTAAATGTTTCAGAATACGAAACAAATGTAAATATTAGACAAAGATAACGCAAGTAATCACAAAATGCAGTATTTAAATGAAGGTCTTTATTATTAAGGGAAAAATAAATTCAAAGCTACAGGGCACTGTGTGAAAAAATGATTGCCCCTTCCCCCCTTAAACATAAATTAACTGTGGTTTATCACATCTTTGGAAAGCTGAGTTCAAATTCCCTAGCCAAACGCAGGCCTGATTACTGCCACACCTGTTCTCAATCAAGAAACCACTTACATAGGACCTGCCTGACAAAGTAAAATAGAAAAAAAGCTCCTCAAAAGCTAGATATCATGTCGCGGTCCAAAGAAATTCTTGAACAAATAAGAAACAAACTCTTTGAGATCTATCAGTCTGGAAAAGATTATAAAGCCATTTCTAAAGCTTTGGGACTCCAGCAAACAGTGAGAGCCATAATTCACAAGTGGCGAAAACATGGAACAATGGTGAACCTTCCCAGAAGTGGCCAGCCGACCAGACTTACCCTAAGAGCACAGTGACCAAGAGGTCACAAAAGACACCACAACAACATCAAAAGAATTGCAGGCCTTACTTACCTCAGTTAATGTCAGTGTTCATGACTCCACCATAAGAAAGAGACTGGGCTAAAATGGCCTGCATGGTAGAGTTCCAACAACTGCTGAGTATTAAGAACATAAAGTCTAGTCTTAGTTTTGCCAGAAAAAAACTTGATGATCCCCAAGACTTTTTGGAGAATACTCTGTGGACTGACGAGGCAAAAGTTACACTTTTTGAATGGTGTATGTCTCATTACATCTGGCACAGAAGTGACACAGCATTTCATAAAAGGAACATCATACCAACAGTAAAATATGGTGGTGGTAGTTTGATGGTCTGGGGCTGTTTTGCTGCTTCAGGACATGGAATACGTGCTGTGGTAAATGGAACCATGAATTATGCGGTCTACCAAAAATCCTAAAGGAGAATGTCTCACCATCTGTTTGTGACCTCAAGCTGAAGCACACTTGGGTTATGCAGCAGGACAATAATCCAAAATACACCAGCAAGTCCACCTCTGAATGGCTTAACAAAAAGAAAATTAAGACTTTGTAGTGGCCTAGTCAAAGTCCTGACCTTAATCTGATTGGGATGCTGTGGCATGACCTTAAAAAATAGGCTCATGCATGGGAAACCCTCCAATGTGGCTCAATTGCAATAATTCTGCAAAGATGAGTGGGCCAAAATTCCTCCAGAGCGTTGTAAAAGACTCATAGCCAGTTATCACAAACGCTTGATTGCAGTTGTTGCTGCTAAGGGCGGCCCAACCAGTTATTAGGTATAGGGGACAATCACTTTTTCACACAGGGCCCTGTAGGTTTGGATTTCTTTTTTCCCTAATAATAAAAAGCTTCATTTAAAAACTGCATTTTGTGATTACTTGTGTTATCTTTGTGTAATATTTACATTTGTTTGGTGATCTGAAACATTTTAGTGTGACAAACATGCAAGAGAATAGGAAATTAGGAAGGAGCAAACACTTTTTCATACAACTGTATCTACAATGTGGTGCTGTTTAGAGGCACCATCCATACAGCACCACATTGTAGATATGTCCTGTACACAATGGTTCCAGGCTGCACATAGAATGCATTCCTATATTTAGGGCCCTATTCATTATTGCGTTGGCGCCTCCTTTTTGACTTTTTTTGTGTATGTATTTCTCTTTTTTTTGTTTTATTTGAATCATATTCATACTTCCTTTTGCGCCTTTTTTTAAGTCTATTTTTTAGGTGTTTGCTTTTCTTCTTTTAGTTCACCATTTTGTGCGGCAATTAGGTTTCCAAATATTTTCGCTTAAGTCATCATTGACGGCTTTTTGAAAAGTTGCCGAATTTGTCATAAATGTACTCCGGCTCCTGCCCCCCTTCTCACCCTCCAAAGTGATTTTATTTATTCCAGAAATGTTGGTGCAATTGTTGCACCATTTATGAACAGAACGACTTTTTCGCAAAACAGGTAAAAGATAAAAATAAAGCCTATTTTTTTTACTTTGATCAAATTCATTTACTGCCTGCCCCATTTTGAAGAATTTGGTGCAATGAACTCCAGAAGATAAAAAAGAAAAATGACTAATAAAAAAACGCAAAGGATGAATCTGGGCCATATGTGTTGGAGCTTCATACCAGTCCTGTTAAAGGGGTTGTCCACTACTAGGACAACCCCTTACTGATCAAACCCCTTACTGTAAACCCCCATAAAATAATAAAGCATATATTCACCTCCTGTGCCAGCACCATTCCCGCGGTGTTGGTACTTGCAGTCCCAGGGTTCTCGTGGGGTGTTGTGTCTCGTGACGCTGGTGCCCAATCAGCGCTGGCGCCACTGTCTCCACCCTTCGAACATGAAGAAGTCCAAGATCAGCCGTAGCCCGGACTTCCTCTTCCTGCTCAATTCGACAGGAAGCGGGGACAGTGATGATAGCGCTGATTGGTCGCCGGCGTCACAACAACCGTACAAGAGCCCCGGGGAGAGTGAGTGCCGACACTGCGGTAACGGTGACAGCACAGGAGGTGAGTATAAGCTTTATAATTTTATGGGAGCCAAGAGTGGGGTTTGAGAAGAAGTTGCCCAAGTAATGGACAACTTCTTTAAGACTTCGCCAGACTATGGGTCCAATTAATTATTTACAGGGGGTTTTTTTTATGTCACTTTTCTTTTTTCTTGGCTTGTGATATTCGTTGACTTTTTTTGCTCCAAATTCTACAAAATGCTCTTCTGTTTTTAGGTTAATCTTTTTTTGGCGACTATTTAGAGCAAAATGTTGAATGCTCTGCTAAAATTTCACAAAATTTGGGCAAAATTTTCAGACGGACATAAAGGATTCTGGGGAGGGTTCTGAAGTACATTTGTGCAAAAGTGTTTTCTAAAAAAATTTTCAAAATTGTAGTTGATGAATCAACCGTAAAGATCTGAAGACACCAAAACTGGCCCATAATGATGAAGGTATGAAAAAACAACAACAGGAGAGCGAGTATAAAATAAACCTTAAAAAGGCGTAAATGAGGCAGAAATGAAAAACAGGGAAAAAAACAAACATCAAAAACTAGACAAAGAAGGGGTATAGCGCATTTCCAGCCGCGGCTCCTGTGAGAGTCGCCATCAGTGTGGGCCTTCACGTTTCACTGCTGCTTATTTACAAATTAACAAGGTGCTAATTGTCACCAGTGACTATATTTGCAAGTGATTTGTCACCTCTGGGGTCATGGTAGAGTGGGCCGAGCCTTTGGTAATGTGTGTGCATAGAGGGGCAAAACCGGAAAAAAGTGCAAACTACAGGCTGTAATATCACTGAGGTTACACTGAGCCCATGTTCTCCACCATCATCTTATCACGCTGGAGGAGTAACCTAAAGATCCTGAGCGCTAATGTAAAACTGTACCACACATGTGGTAATTGCCTAACAAACAGGACGTCCCCCAGTGTGTAATCAAAGTGTCCCATGTCTGTCATTATTTACAATTCAACTTTTCTGAAAGGCCATAGAGGCTGCAACATCATTAACAAGAGGCAGCATCACTAACCAAACACCATGAAGACCAAGGAGATCTCTAGACAAGTCGGGGAGAAAGTTGTTGAGAAGTACAAGTCAGGGTTGGGTCATAAAAAAATATCACAATCTCCGATTATCCTCAGGAGCACCATCACATCCATTATTATCAAATGGAAAAAATATGGCACCAGAGCAAACCTGCCAAGAGAGGGCCGACCACCAAAACTCTCAGCCCGGGCAAGGAGGGCATTAACCAGGCCATACGAAAAAGGTAACCCTGAAGGAGCTGCAGAGTTCCTAAGCAGAGACTGGACTATCTGCCCATACGAACACAATAAGCCGTTCAATCCATAGAAGTGGCCTTTATGGACGAGTGGGCAGAAAAAAAAGGCTTTACTTACACACAAAAATTGTAAGACTTGTTTTGAATTTGGCAAAAGACATGTGGGAGACTCGCCAAATGAATGGAGGGAGGTGCTGAGATCCAAAATTTAACATTTTGGTCACTAAGGCAAATGCTAAGTCTGGAGCCAAACCAACACAGCTCATCACCCCAAGAACACCATCCCCACAGTGAAACGTGGTAGCGGCAGCATCATGCTGTGGGGATGTTTTTCGACAGCAGGGACAAGTAAAATGGTCCAAGTCAAGGGGAAGATGGATGGTGTGAAATACAGGGATATTCTTGAGCAAAAACTGTTTCAGTCTGTCAGTGATGTGAGACTGAGATGGAGGTTCACCTTCTAACAAGACAATGACCCAAAGCTCACTGCTAAAGTAGCACTCAAGTGGTTTAAGGGGAAACTTGTAAATGTTTTGGAGTGGCCTAGCCAAAACCCAGACCTTAATCCAATTGAGAATCTGTGGTCAGACTTGAAGATTGCTGTTCACCAGAGGAAACCATCTTACTTGAAGGAGCTGGAACAGTTTTGCCTTGAGGAATGGGCAAAAATCCCAGTGGCAAAATGTGGAATGTTCATAGAGACTTATCCAAATGGACTTTGAGATGTAATTGCTGCAAAAGGAGGCTCTACACTTTGTGACATTGGGGGGTGAATAGTTAGGCAACTGAGGTTTTCAGTTATTTTGTCCTATTTGTTGCTTCACACTAAAAAGAAAAGCAAATGTTCACAGTTGTAGGCATGTTCTTTACATGAACTGATGCAAACCCTCCAGAAAAACAGGGAAATTACAGGTTGTGAGGTATCAAAACACAAAAAATGCCAAGGGGGTGAATACTTTTGTAACCATAGTTAACACTGATTTTTGTAGGGGATAAATGCAGCAAGACCGTGATCTTCTACCACTTTTATTTACATATACAGGTACGCAGTATACTAGTCTACAGCACGGATCAATCCCTGGCAGCTTTCAGGCTATGTGCACACATCAGGATTTTCTGCAGAATTTTCCTGAACAAAACCGGACTTTTTCTGCAGAAAATCCGCATGCGTTTTTTTTTTCGCGTTTTACCGCGGTTTTTTTCGGGAGCTTTCCCAATGCAATAAATAGCGGTAAAAACGCGAAAAATCTGCAAAATTAATGAACATGCTGCGTTTTTTACCGCGATGCGTTTTTTTTTTTTTTGCGGAATGCATTATAAATGATGGGATGCATATGTATGCATTTTTAAGCGTCTTTATCCTGTTTTTATAGCGAAAAAAATGCGAAAAAAACTTGAAAAATCCTGAACGTGTGCACACAGCCTCAAAGTATGTTGTCCTCTGAAATGCCGCAGTGTTTCAGAGTCATACATACCTGGCCAGATAATACAGCCAGCATATGATACACGCTACACATGGATGGAGCGTCATGTATCAGTTAAGGGGAATCTGTCTGTAGTTTAAACCCTGGTAAGTCGTCTATATGGGCATGTAGGTCATGGAAAGCTGATTAAAATGATACCTTGATATCTGCAATCCGATGTCTTATTCCAGAGAAACCCACATTTTTCGTAATATGTAAATGAGTTATTAAGATCTATGGGCCGGGCATAGATCTCCCCGAGAATCTGCCTCCAGAGATTATTATAAATGAAAAGGAGGGGTCACACTTGAGAGACATGTAATGACTGACAGTCTGGTCTCCTGGTCTTCATGTCTCACACTGGTGACGCCCCCTTTTCCTTTTATATAAGCTCTAGAGGCAGATTCTCAAGGAGATCTATGTCCGGCCCATAGATCTTAACAGTTCATTTACATATTAAGAAAAACACGGATTTCTCTGGAATAAAACATAGGATCGCAGTAAGGAAGGTCTCATTTTTTTCAGCTTCCTATGACCTACATGCCCATATAGATGGCTTAGGAGGGGCGATCCTACTGGCAGATACCCTTTAACCCCTTCCCGACCTGTGACACAGCGTATGCGTCATGAAAGTCGGTGCCAATCCGACCTGTGACGCATATGCTGTGTCACAGAATGATCGCGTCCCTGCAGATCGGGTGAAGGGGTTAACTCCCATCTTACCCGATCTGCAGAGACAGGGGGACTGGTACTTCAGCCCAGGGGGGGTGGCTTCACCCCCCCCCCCCCCGTGGCTACGATCGCTCTGATTGGCTGTTGAAAGTGAAACTGCCAATCAGAGCGATTTGTAATATTTCACCTATGAAAATGGTGAAATATTACAATCCAGCCATGGCCGATGCTGCAATAGCATCTGCCATGGCTGGAGACCCCGATCTGCCCCCACCCCACCGATCGCCTCCCCAGTCGTCCTTTTTGCCCCGATCTCCGTTCCGCTCCCCTCCTCCCTCCTGTCGGCTCCCCCGGTCCTCCTGTCCGCTCCCCAGGTCCTCCGATCCCCCCCCCCCCCGTGTTCCGGTCCCACCCCCCCATACTTACCTAGCTCCGATGTCCCTCCCGGTGTCCGGCCGTATTCTTCATGGGCGCCGCCATCTTGGAAAGTGGCGGGCGCATGCGCAGTGCGCCCGCCGAATCTGCCAGCCGGCAGATTCGTTCTTGCACATTTTGGTCGCTGTGATAAGTTCTATTACAGCGATCAAAATAAAAAAAAATAGTAAATAAATCCCCCCCTTTATCACCCCCATAGGTAGGGACAATAATAAAATACAGAAAATATAATTATTTTTGTTTTTCCATTAGGGTTAGGGTTAGGGGTACGGTTAGGGGTAGGGTTAGGGGTAGGGTTGCACTTAGGGTTGCACTTAGGGTTGCACTTAGGGTTGCACTTAAAGCTAGGGTTGCACTTAGGGTTGCACTTAGGGCTAGGGTTGCACTTAGGGTTGCACTTGGGCTAGGGTTGCACTTAGGGTTGCACTAAGGGCTAGGGTTGCACTTAGGGTTGCACTTAGGGTTGCACTTAGGGCTAGGGTTGCACTTAGGGTTGCACTTAGGGTTGCACTTAGGGCTAGGGTTGCACTTAGGGTTGCACTTAGGGTTGCACTTAGGGTTAGGGTTGCACTTAGGGTTGCACTAAGGGCTAGGGTTGCACTTAGGGTTGCACTTAGGGTTGCACTTAGGGTTGCACTTAGGGTTGCACTTAGGGCTAGGGTTGCACTTAGGGTTGCACTTAAGGTTGCACTTAGGGTTAGGGTTGCACTTAGGGTTGCACTTAGGGTTAGGGTTGCACTTAGGGTTGCACTTAGGGCTAGGGTTGCACTTAGGGCTAGGGTTACACTTAGGGTTGCACTTAGGGTTGCACTTAGGGCTAGGGTTGCACTTAGGGTTGCACTTAGGGCTAGGATTGCACTTAGGGCTAGGGTTGCACTTAGGGCTAGGGTTGCACTTAGGGCTAGGGTTAGAATTACGGTTAGAATTAGGGTTGCAATTAGGGTTAGGGTTGGAATTAGGGTTAGAATTAGGCTATGTGCACACGGTGCGGATTTGGCTGCGGATCCGCAGCGGATTGGTCGCTGCGGATTCGTATCAGTTTCCATCACGTTTACAGTACCACGTAAACCTATGGAAAACCAAATCCGCTGTGCCCATGGTGCGGAAAATACAGCGTGGAAGCGCTGCGTTGTATTTTCCGCAGCATGTCAATTCATTGTGCAATTCCGCAGCGTTTTACACCTGCTCCATAATAGGAATCCGCAAGAGAAATCCACACAAAAAACACTGGAAATCCGCGGTAAACCCGCAGGTAAAGCGCAGTGCATTTTACCTGCAGATTTTTCAAAAACTGCGGAAAAATCCACACAAATCCGCAACGTGAGCACATAGCCTTAGGTTTAGGGTTGGAATTAGGGGTAAGACTAGGGTTAGGGGTGTGTTGGGGTTAGGGTTGTGGTTAGGGTTGGGATTAGAGTTAGGGGTGTGTTGGGGTTAGTGTTGGAGTTAGAATTGAGGGGTTTCCACTTTTTAGGCACATCAGGGGGTCTCCAAACGCGCCACGGTGCCACTATTGATTCCAGCCAATCTTGCGTTGAAAAAGTAAAATGGGGCTCTCTCCCTTCCGAGCCCCGACGTGTGCCCAAACAGTGGTTTACCCCCACATATGGGGTACCAGCGTACTCAGGAGAAACTGATCAACAACTTTTGGGGTCCAATTTCTCCTGTAACCCTTGGGAAAATAAAAATTGCGGGCTAAAAAATTATTTTTGAGGAAAGAAAAATTATTTTTTATTTTCACGGCTCTGCGTTATAAACTTCTGTGAAGCACTTGGGGGTTCAAAGTGTTCACCACACATCTAGATAAGTTCCCTTGGGGGTTTAGTTTCCAAAATGGGGTCACTTGTGGGGGGTTTCTACTGTTTAGGCACATCAGGGGCTCTGCAAACGCAACGTGACGCCCGCAGAGCATTCCATCAAAGTCTGCATTTCAAAACATCACTACTTCACTTCCAAGCCCCGGCATGTGCCCAAACAGTGGTTTACCCCCACATATGGGGTATCAGCATACTCAGGAGAAACTGGACAACAACTCTTGGGGTCAAATTTCCCCTGTTACCCTTGGGAAAATAAAAAATTCAGGGCTAAAAATATTTTTGGGAGAAAAGAAAAATTATTTTTTATTTTCATGGCTCTGCGTTATAAACTTCTGTGAAGCACTTAGGGGTTCAAAGTGCTCACCACACATCTAGATTAGTTCCTTGGGAGGTCTAGTTTCCAAAATGGGGTCACTTATGGGGAAGCTCCAATGTTTAGGCACACAGGGGCTCTCCAAACGCGACATGGTGTCCGCTAATGATTGGAGCTAATTTTCCATTCAAAAAGCCAAATGGCGTGCCTTCCCTTCCAAGCCCTGCCGTGCACCCAAACAGTGGTTTACCCCCACATATGGGGTATCATCGTACTCAGGACAAACTGTACAACAACATTTGGGGTCCAATTTCTCCTGTTACCCTTGGGAAAATAAAAAATTCTGGGCTAAAAATCATTTTTGAGGAAAGAAAAATTATTTTTTATTTTCACGGCTCTGCGTTATAAACTTCTGTGAAGCACTTGTTGGTTTAAAGTGCTCACTATGCATCTAGGTAAGTTCCTTGGGGGGTCTCCTTTCCAAAATGGGGTCACTTGTGGGGAAGCTCCAGTGTTTAGGCACACAGGGGCTCTCCAAACGCGACATGGTGTCCGCTAACGATGGAGATAATTTTTCATTCAAAAAAAATGGCGCTCCTTCCCTTCCGAGACTTACCATGTGCCCAAACAGTGGTTTACCCCCACATGTGAGGTATCAGTGTACTCAGGAGAAATTGCCCAACAAATTTTAGGATCCATTTTATCCTGTTGCCCATGTGAAAATTAAAAAATTGAGGCTAAAATAATTTTTTTGTGAAAAAAAAGTACTTTTTCATTTTTACGGATCAATTTGTGAAGCCCCTGGGGGTTTAAAGTGCTCACTATGCATCTAGATAAGTTCCTTGGGGCGTCTAGTTTCCAAAATGGGGTCACTTGTGGGGGAGCTCCAGTGTTTAGGCATGAGATTGGAGCCAATTTTTCATTCAAAAAGTCAAATGGGGCTCCTTCCCTTCCGAGTTCTGCCGTGCGCCCAAACAGTGGTTTACCCCCACATATGAGGTATCAGCGTACTCAGAACAAATTGGACAACAACTTTCATGGTCCAGTTTCTCCTTTTACCCTTGGGAAAATAAAAAAATTGTTGCTAAAAGATCATTTTTGTGACTAAAAAGTTAAATGTTCATTTTTTCCTTCCATGTTGCTTCTGCTGCTGTGAAACACCTGAAGGGTTAGTAAACTTCTTGAATGTGGTTTTGAGCACCTTGAGGGGTGCAGTTTTTAGAATGGTGTCACTTTTGGGTATTTTCAGCCATATAGAACCCTCAAATTGACTTCAAATGTGAGGTGGTCCCTAAAAAAAATGGTTTTGTAAATTTTGTTGTAAAAATGAGAAATCACTGGTCAAATTTTAACCCTTATAACTTCCTAGCAAAAAAAAATGTTGTTTCCAAAATTGTGCTGATGTAAAGTAGACATGTGGGAAATGTTATTTATTAACTATTTTGTGTCACATAACTCTCTGGTTTAACAGAATAAAAATTCAAAATGTGAAAATTGCAAAATTTTCAAAATTTTCGCCAAATTTCCATTTTTTTCACAAATAAACGCAGAAATTATCGACCTAAATTTACCACTAACATGAAGCCCAATATGTCACGAAAAAACAATCTCAGAATCGCTAGGATCCGTTGAAGTGTTCCTGAGTTATTACCTCATAAAGGGACACTGGTCAGAATTGCAAAAAACGGCAAGGTCATTAAGGCCAAAATAGGCTGGGTCATGAAGGGGTTAATAGTACGAACATACAGAGACTATATAACAGCTCCAAATAAACAGTAGTCTAATAACAGTGCCATACAATATCTAAACATCACTGCTACATTGATTCCGAATATTTGTAGTGGTCACAATTCTTAGATCCTAGGTCATCTGCGGCGCCCCCTTCAGATCAGATATTCCTGGGGTTAATCCTGACCCCCATAAAACAAACTACAATTTCTTCAATGAGCAGAATGAGGTTATAAAGCAAAAGGTGTAAAGAACGCGAAGCGATCACAATTTTTTATAATTTGTTTTTTTCATAATTGTTAATTTTAAGGGAATTTTTTTTTTTTTTTTTTTTAAAAAACCTTTTGTTGAAATGATAATGGAGACACACACGACTCCCAAAATTTTTCCGTCCAATACATGGTTGTCGTTAGACAAAGTGACCACTCTCCGGCATGTGATGAACGCTTCTCTGCAGGCCCAATTTCCAGGGGTTTAGCGCCACTCTCTGGTCCGATCCGGTATTACAGATCTGGATTCGGATCATTATAGGGAATGTTATTGCGGTTGTATTTATGATTTGGGTTTCATCTGAACTGGATCCCAGCAGAGGAAAGTGGGAAAACTTTTTATTTAATTTTGGCACCTGGAAAATGAAAGGATTGGACAGGGAGGAAAGATTTTAACCTTACAACTACAGATGGTGAGCTCCAATGGGTAATAGTAATCTATTACTCTAACATTTCGTATGACCGGACTTCAGCTACGTCGGGGTCCTCGGAAAACAGTTACTGTTGTGTTGAATATAATGGTGGGCCGACAGGTCCTCACTCCACCAGCCCATGTAGGTAGGGCCTGAAGGTCTTGCATTACCCAGAATGCAAATAATCGGGACAAACTGTGCAGACACAGTAGGAAAATTTAGGTCTGAAAATTGCAGAAATGGGAATGCTGCTCTGAAGTATAAAAAAGGCTGCAATGTATTTTCAGGATTACTTACAGGGGTGTACTCAAGTTTGAAAATCCATAGGATACGGGTTAATTGTGTCCGTCAACCATGGTCCTCAGCTTTCACCAGAACCAGGGATCCGAGTGGAGCGTAGGTTGATTGTGTGCACAACCACTCCATTGGTTTTTAATGGGAGGTGCTGGAGGCTGTCATGGCTAAGGTTGGCTGATCTTCAACACTCTTTTTAGAATGAATGGAGAACCAGTGAGCACAATCGACCTCTGCTCCATTCATGGACCCCCTGTGATCGGAAGGTTATTCCTTAGTCTATGGATAAGTGAACATGATTTGTTCACTATCGTCATTAGGAAAGGCCAGGTGATGCAAATTTCCCAGCTTTTAAAAAAACTAACCTTGTGCCAAAAACCATCAGCCATGGGTTCTTCTAAGCAGCTGCCTAGCACTCTGAAAATGAAAATAGTGGAAGCCCACAAAACAGGAGAAGACTATAAGAAAATAGCAAAGCTGCCCTTTCCTCAGTTTGAAATGTACGGTAATTAAGAAATGGCAGTTTAGGCCTCCTTCACACTTCCGTCTTTTATCCCCCGTCGAAATCCGTCGAGTTTTGAAAACACAGGATCCTGCTAATTTTTTTGCTGGATCTGTTTTTTCCCATATACTTGTATTACCGACGGATTGTGACGGATGGCCATCCGTTTCATCCGTCGTGCACCGGCTCCGTCGGAAAATAGCGGTCCATCAGGCGGAGAAAACGTTCAGAGGAGTGTTTTTTGTTCACGTCGGAAAATGGCTCAGCGACGGGTCCTGCACTGTCCGTCGTCGGCTATAATGGAAGCCTATGGGCGCAGGATCCGTCGCTGACTGTGAAGCACTGGAATCCAGCGAAGTATCACGTTTTTCCTTCTGAGCATGCCCAGAAGGATTTTCATTCACGGAAAAATCTCTCCCTCTCTCTCTCTCTCTCTCTCTCTCAACTAAACAAGTCCTGGGACCGATGAGGTAAAAATAGGACTCTTTGGCCATAATGATCGAAGGTATGTGTGAAGCGAAAAGCAAAAACAAAGAACATCTCACCAACCATTAAGCATGGGCGTGGATAAATCATGCTTTGAGGTTGTGTTGCAGCCAATGGCACAGGGAACATTTCACGGGAAGAGGGAAGAATGGATTCAATGAAATGTCAACAAAACATAACAACATCTGTAAAAAGCTGAAGTAGAAAAGAGGATGGCTTCTATTATGACCTGGTGGTTAAGAGGCCACACTGATATGACCTGGTGGCTAAAACGCAACATGGAACGAGCTCTGAGGAGGTGGTAACTCTACTGACCGCAGTCCCTAATCCTAACAACAACACTAGTAATAGCCGTGGGATGTTCCTGACTCTCCCTAGACACCTCTTCACAGCCTAAGAACTAGCTACCCCTAAAGAAGGAAATAGAAAGCTATCTTGCCTCAGAGAAAACCCCAAAAGGAAAGATAGCCCCCACAAATATTGACTGTGAGTGGAGAGGGAAATGACGTACACAGAAATGAAATCAGATATCAGCAAAGGAGGCCAATACTAAACTTGATAGACAGAGAGAAAAGGATACTGTGCGGTCAGTATAAAAAACTACAAAATCCACGCAGAGTTTACAAAAATGAACTCCACACCGACTCACGGTGTGGAGGGGCAAATCTGCTTTCCCAGAGCTTCCAGCTAGCCTGAATATGACATAGTGACAAGCTGGACAAAAAGAGACATATTTGCAGAGCAATAGAGTCCAAAGCAAATGGACAAACAAGAACTAGCAAAAACTTATCTTTTGCTGACAAGGACAGGCCATATGAGAAATCCAAGGAGAGAACCAAATCCAACCTAAGACATTGACAGCTGGCATGAACTAAAGCCCAGAGCAGGTTTAAATAACAAACCCAGGCAAGGCGATTAGTGAAGGCAGCTGCTACAGCTACCTAAAGGAGCAGCAGTTCCACTCGAAACCACCAGAGGGAGCCCAAGGGCAGAACTCACAAAAATACCATTAGCAACCACAGGAGGGAGCTCCAGAACGGAATTCACAACAGGCTTCTACAAATGGATAATGATCCTAAACACACATCAAAATCCACAATAGATTACCTAAAAAGGAGCAAGCAGAAGGTTTTACAATGGCCCTCACAGTCCCCTGATCTGAACATCATTGAAAATCTGTGGCTAGATCTGAAAATAGCAGTGCATGCAATATGACCCAGGAATCTCACAGAACTGGAAGGATTTTCCAAGAATTTAAAGACTGGTGTCTGGCTACAAAAAGCATTTACCAGCTGTGATACTTGCAAAAGGGGGTGCTACTAGGTACTAACCATGCAGGGTGCCCAAACTTTTGCATCAACCCATTTTCCTTTTAGTAATTTTTAAAATGTAAAATATGAAAATATATATTTTTTGACTAAAATACAAAGGAAATGTGCCATCTTTAACTTTAGGCTTTTTGAGATCATTTCATCTTCAACTTGCTTAACTGTTCACAATAACAAGAATTTTTACCAGGGGTGTCCAAACTTTCATGGTACTGTACATGTCTCCGAATTAAGGCTCCTAATAAATATCTGCTGCAGCAGTGCCATCTGGAGGTAATGAGTGGGTACTGACAATGAACAGAGCTGTCCAATCACAGCGATTCCCTGTTCCGATGTTACAAGGAAAGTTTTGGTCTATTTTGCCCACAATATACACGTGCTGATACTGGATTGTTTATTTTATATGGTTTATGGTATTTATATAGTATATTAAAAAGCGAACCGTTAATTTTGCAAATCAGTAATGTAGAAAGTGAGTATCTTCACTGCTTGTCCAAATGTGCATATGAAATATCTCGCAATGATTCAATACCTTCCTCCTACTCAGCTTCATGGTCACCTCTCCTCTTTCCTCTCCTCTTTTTTTGTAATGATATGTACTTTCTTTACTAAAAACTAAAGTGGAAGCCCCTTTTAACTATCACTGCTAATTAGCATGACCACCCTGCCTATGTAACACCACGATTTCTACAGCATCCCCCAAATAAATTACATAGCTGCATACTTAAGGTCCCGTCTCACATAGCGAGATCGCTAGCGAGATCGCTGCTGAGTCACAAGTTTTGTGACGCAACAGCGACCTCCATAGCGATCTCGCTATGTGTGACACGTACCAGCGATCAGGCCCCTGCTGCGAGATCGCTGGTCGTGTCAGAATGGCCTGGACCTTTTTTTGGTCGTTGAGGCCCCGCTGACATTGCTGAATCGGTGTGTGTGACACCGATCCAGCGATGTCTTCACTGGTAACCAGGGTAAACATCGGGTTACTAAGCGCAGGGCCGCGCTTAGTAACCCGATGTTTACCCTGGTTACCAAAAAAAACAAACAGTACATACTCGCCTTTCGGTGTCCAGGTCCCTTGCCGTCTGCTTCCTGCTCTCACTGACTCCCGGCCGTACAGTGAGAAGTGAGAGCGCAGCAGTGACGTCACCGCTGCGCTCTGCTCTCAGTGTACGGCGGCTCAGTCAGAGCAGGAAGCAGACGGCAAGGGACCTGGACACCGAAAGGCGAGTATGTAGTGTTTGTTTTTTTTGGTAACCAGGGTAAACATCGGGTTACTAAGCGCGGCCCTGCGCTTAGTAACCCGATGTTTACCCTGGTTACCCGGGTGCTGCAGGGGGACTTCGGCATCGTTGAAGACAGTTTCAACGATGCCGAAGTCGTTCCCCTGATCGTTGGTCGCTGGAGAGAGCTGTCTGTGTGACAGCTCCCCAGCGACCACACAACGACTTACCAACGATCACGGCCAGGTCGTATCGCTGGTCGTGATCGTTGGTAAATCGCTTAGTGAGACGGGGCCTTTAGTCCGGTAGAGAAAAGACTCATCTCCATCAAGCTCAACTGAGAGACGGGAATGGGCTTAGGTACATCCATAATGTCTGACCCACTCAACAATCGGAACAGGAGTTTTTTTACATTTACATAATTATTTATTTTCTAAACCTCTGATGAACCCATGGACGGTTCCCGCTATGACCAGCTCCTGAGGTCGTGTATTGCACGCATTAATACGTAGTTCAATAAGCCTTGTCTCCTCTGGAGACTGAACTTTTCTTACACGGAACAGCTATTGACCATACTTTTTCCCTTGGTCATTTATGTACTAGCTAATCACGACTCCAGGCCTCGTCTAATACATGACATTAGCCTGCTGGCCTAAGAAGCCGCTGATGGACATCTGAACGCTGTTGTTTAGTCTGTGATCTACAGGTACACCCAGATCCTTCTCTACAAGTGACTCTCCTCATCTACAGGCACACCCAGATCCTTCTCTACAAGTGACTCTCCTCATCTACAGACACACCCAGATCCTTCTCTACAAGTGACTCTCCTCATCTACAGACACACCCAGATCCTTCTCTACAAGTGACTCTCCTCATCTACAGGCACACCCAGATCCTTCTCTACAAGTGACTCTCCTCATCTACAGACACACCCAGATCCTTCTCTACAAGTGACTCTCCTCATCTACATACACACCCAGATCCTTCTCTACAAGTGACTCTCCTCATCTACAGGTACACCCAGATCCTTCTCTACAAGTGACTCTCCTCATCTACATACACACCCAGATCCTTCTCTACAAGTGACTCTCCTCATCTACAGACACACCTAGATGCTTCTCTACAAGTGACTCTCCTCATCTACATACACACCCAGATCCTTCTCTACAAGTGACTCTCCTCATCTACAGGCACACCCAGATCCTTCTCTACAAGTGACTCTCCTCATCTACAGGCACACCCAGATCCTTCTCTACAAGTGACTCTCCTCATCTACAGACACACCCAGATCCTTCTCTACAAGTGACTCTCCTCATCTACATACACACCCAGATCCTTCTCTACAAGTGACTCTCCTCATCTACAGGTACACCCAGATCCTTCTCTACAAGTGACTCTCCTCATCTACATACACACCCAGATCCTTCTCTACAAGTGACTCTCCTCATCTACAGACACACCTAGATGCTTCTCTACAAGTGACTCTCCTCATCTACATACACACCCAGATCCTTCTCTACAAGTGACTCTCCTCATCTACAGACACACCTAGATGCTTCTCTACAAGTGACTCTCCTCATCTACATACACACCCAGATCCTTCTCTACAAGTGACTCTCCTCATCTACATACACACCCAGATCCTTCTCTACAAGTGACTCTCCTCATCTACAGACACACCTAGATGCTTCTCTACAAGTGATTCTCCTCATCTACATACACACCCAGATCCTTCTCTACAAGTGACTCTCCTCATCTACAGGCACACCCAGATCCTTCTCTACAAGTGACTCTCCTGATCTACAGGCACACCTAGATGCTTCTCTACAAGTGACTCTCCTCATCTACATACACACCCAGATCCTTCTCTACAAGTGACTCTCCTCATCTACATACACACCCAGATCCTTCTCTACAAGTGACTCTCCTGATCTACAGGCACACCTAGATGCTTCTCTACAAGTGACTCTCCTCATCTACATACACACCCAGATCCTTCTCTACAAGTGACTCTCCTCATCTACAGGCACACCCAGATCCTTCTCTACAAGTGACTCTCCTCATCTACAGGCACACCCAGATCCTTCTCTACAAGTGACTCTCCTCATCTACAAGTACACCCAGATCCTTCTCTACAAGTGACTCTCCTAATCTACAGGCACACCCAGATCCTTCTCTACAAGTGACTCTCCTCATCTACAGGCACACCCAGATCCTTCTCTACAAGTGACTCTCCTCATCTACAAGTACACCCAGATCCTTCTCTACAAGTGACTCTCCTCATCTACATACACACCCAGATCCTTCTCTACAAGTGACTCTCCTCATCTACAAGTACACCCAGATCCTTCTCTACAAGTGACTCTCCTCATCTACAGGCACACCCAGATCCTTCTCTACAAGTGACTCTCCTCATCTACAGGCACACCCAGATCCTTCTCTACAAGTGACTCTCCTCATCTACAAGTACACCCAGATCCTTCTCTACAAGTGACTCTCCTCATCTACAGGCACACTCAGATCTATCTCTACAAGTGACTCTCCTCATCTACAGGCACATCCAGATCCTTCTCTACAAGTGACTCTCCTAATCTACAGGCACACCCAGATCCTTCTCTACAACTGACTCTCTGCATCTACAGGTACACCCAGATCCTTCTCTACAAGTGACTCTCCTCATCTACAAGTACACCCAGATCCTTCTCTACAAGTGACTCTCCTCATCTACAGGCACACCCAGATCCTTCTCTACAAGTGACTCTCCTCATCTATAGGCACTCCCAGATCCTTCTCTACAAGTGACTCTCCTCATCTACAGACACACCTAGATCTTTCTCTACAAGTGACCTTGCTCATCTACAGGCACACCCAGATACTTCTCTACAAGTGACTCCTGATCTACAGACACACCCAGATCCTTCTCTACAACTGACTCTCTGCATCTACAGGTACACCCAGATCCTTCTCTACAAGTGACTCTCCTCATCTACAAGTACACCCAGATCCTTCTCTACAAGTGACTCTCCTCATCTACAAGTACACCCAGATCCTTCTCTACAAGTGACTCTCCTCATCTACAGGTACTCCCAGATCCTTCTCTACAAGTGACTTTCCTCATCTACAGGTACACCCAGATCCTTCTCTACAAGTGACTTTCCTCATCTACAGGTACACCCAGATCCTTCTCTACAAGTGACTCTCCACATCTACAAGTACACCCAGATCCTTCTCTACAAGTGACTCTCCTCATCTACAAGTACACCCAGATCCTTCTCTACAAGTGACTTTCCTCATCTACAGGTACTCACAGATCCTTCTCTACAAGTGACTCTCCTCATCTACAAGTACACCTAGATGCTTCTCTACAAGTGACTCTCCTCATCTACATACACACCCAGATCCTTCTCTACAAGTGACTCTCCTCATCTACAGGCACACCCAGATCCTTCTCTACAAGTGACTCTCCTCATCTACAGGCACACCCAGATCCTTCTCTACAAGTGACTCTCCTCATCTACAAGTACACCCAGATCCTTCTCTACAAGTGACTCTCCTAATCTACAGGCACACCCAGATCCTTCTCTACAAGTGACTCTCCTCATCTACAGGCACACCCAGATCCTTCTCTACAAGTGACTCTCCTCATCTACAAGTACACCCAGATCCTTCTCTACAAGTGACTCTCCTCATCTACATACACACCCAGATCCTTCTCTACAAGTGACTCTCCTCATCTACAAGTACACCCAGATCCTTCTCTACAAGTGACTCTCCTCATCTACAGGCACACCCAGATCCTTCTCTACAAGTGACTCTCCTCATCTACAGGCACACCCAGATCCTTCTCTACAAGTGACTCTCCTCATCTACAAGTACACCCAGATCCTTCTCTACAAGTGACTCTCCTCATCTACAGGCACACTCAGATCTATCTCTACAAGTGACTCTCCTCATCTACAGGCACATCCAGATCCTTCTCTACAAGTGACTCTCCTAATCTACAGGCACACCCAGATCCTTCTCTACAACTGACTCTCTGCATCTACAGGTACACCCAGATCCTTCTCTACAAGTGACTCTCCTCATCTACAAGTACACCCAGATCCTTCTCTACAAGTGACTCTCCTCATCTACAGGCACACCCAGATCCTTCTCTACAAGTGACTCTCCTCATCTATAGGCACTCCCAGATCCTTCTCTACAAGTGACTCTCCTCATCTACAGACACACCTAGATCTTTCTCTACAAGTGACCTTGCTCATCTACAGGCACACCCAGATACTTCTCTACAAGTGACTCCTGATCTACAGACACACCCAGATCCTTCTCTACAACTGACTCTCTGCATCTACAGGTACACCCAGATCCTTCTCTACAAGTGACTCTCCTCATCTACAAGTACACCCAGATCCTTCTCTACAAGTGACTCTCCTCATCTACAAGTACACCCAGATCCTTCTCTACAAGTGACTCTCCTCATCTACAGGTACTCCCAGATCCTTCTCTACAAGTGACTTTCCTCATCTACAGGTACACCCAGATCCTTCTCTACAAGTGACTTTCCTCATCTACAGGTACACCCAGATCCTTCTCTACAAGTGACTCTCCACATCTACAAGTACACCCAGATCCTTCTCTACAAGTGACTCTCCTCATCTACAAGTACACCCAGATCCTTCTCTACAAGTGACTTTCCTCATCTACAGGTACTCACAGATCCTTCTCTACAAGTGACTCTCCTCATCTACAAGTACACCTAGATACTTCTCTACAAGTGACTCTCCGCATCTGCAGGTACACCCAGATCCTTCTCTACAAGTGACTCTCCTCATCTACAGGTACACCCAGATCCTTCTCTACAAGTGACTCTCCTAGTTTTACTCCCCCTAGAACATATGATGCTCACATATTATAGGTGCTCATGTGCATAAATTTACATTTCCCTACATTGTACCTCATCTGCAATGTAAGTGCTCAAACTCTCAATTTATATTAACTTATTTTCACTAATGAGGTTTTTCGTGATTTTTTTTTTTACTATTCCACCCGGCCTTGGCATTGACTGTCCGAATGGGTATTATGAAATTTATGACCGAGTCACACCTAGTCATACCTTGGCCACAGTATACAAAATGTACAATAAAACGCTAAACTACCATTTACTTTGTCAGATTGAATCCTCCAGAAAAACTATAAAAATCAAAAATGTATAATCTGTGGAATATATAAAAAAGATGGAAAAAGCAAAAACGCAAAACATGTGGACGTATGTATGTGATGTCTTTTATATACCCCTATAACATGGTGATTAGTGTTGTTTTCTAGCATGGGCCTGATTGTAGCCTGACTACTATTTGCATAGTATCTACAGTTATATGAAAAAGTTTGGGCACCCCTATTAATCTTAAGCTTAATGTTTTATAAAAATTGGTTTTTTTTTGCAACAGCTATTTCAGTTTCATATATCTAATAACTGTTGGACACAGTAATGTTTCTGCCTTGAAATGAGGTTTATTGTTCTAACAGAAAATGTACAATCTGCATTCAAACAAAATTTGACAGGTGCATAAGTATGGGCACCTCACCAGAAAATTGACATTAATATTTAGTAGATCCTCCTTTTGCAAAAATAACAGCCTCTAGTCGCTTCCTGTAGCTTTTAATGAGTTTCTGGATCCTGGATGAAGGTATTTTTGACCATTCCACTTTACAAAACAATTCCAGTTCAGTTAAGTTTGATGGTCGCCGAGCATGGACAGCCCTCTTCAACTGATCCCACAGATGTTCAATGATATTCAGGTCTGGGGACTGGGATGGCCATTCCAGAACAGTGTAATTGTTCCTCTGCATGAATGCCTGAGTAGATTTGGAGCGGTGCTTTGGATCATTGTCTTACTGACAGATCCATCCCCTGCATAGCTTCAACTTTGTCACTGATTCATGAACATTTTTGTCAAGAATCTGCTGATACTGAGAGGAATCCATGCGTCCCTCAACTTTAACAAGATTCCCGGTGCCGGCATTGGCCACACAGCCCCAAAGCATTTTCTTGGAATGCTGTGTTTTTTGGCCGCCATGCATAACGCCTTTTTGTATGACCAAACAACTCAATCTTGGTTTCATCAGTCCACCGGACCTTCTTCCAAAAAGAAATTTGCTTCTCCATATGTGCTTTTGCATACCTCAGCCGACTCTGTTTGTGGCGTGCTTGCAGAAACGGCTTCTTTCGCATCACTCTCCCATACAGCTTCTCCTTGTGCAAAGTGCGTTGTATAGTTGACCGATGCACAGTGACACCATCTGCAGCAAGTTGATGCTGCAGCTCTCTGGAGGTGGTCTGAGGATTGTCCTTGACTGATCTCACCATTCTTCTTCTCTGCCTTTCTGATGTTTTTCTTGGCCTGCCACTTCTGGCCTTAACAAGAACTGTACCTGTGTTCTTCCATTTCCTTACTATGTTCCTCACAGTGGAAATTGACAGGTTAAATCTCTGAGACAGCTTTTTGTATCCTTCCCCTGAACAACTATGTTGAATAATCTTTGTTTTCAGATCATTTGACAGTTGTTTTGAGGAGCCCATGATGCCACTCTTCAGAGGAGATTCAAACAGGAGAACAACTTGCAAGTGGCCACTTTAAGTAGCTTTTCTCATGATTGCATACACCTGGCTATGAAGTTCAAAGCTCAATGAGGTTACAAAACCAAAAAAAGTGCTTTAGTAAGTCAGTAAAAAGTAGGTAGGAGTATTTAAAACAAGAAAATGATAAGGGTGCCCATACTTGTGCACCTGTCAACTTTTGTTTGAATGCAGATTGCACATTTTCTGTTAGTACAATAAACCTCATTTCAAGGCAGAAACATTACTGTGTCCAACAGTTATTAGATATATGAAACTGAAATAGCTGTTGCAAAAAAAACAATTTTTATAAAACATTAAGCTGAAGATTAATAGGGGTGCCTAAACTTTTTCATATTACTGTATATCCTCTCCTTGGCACTAAGGCATTAGCAAGACAACACAAAATGAATCCAATAATCTAAAAAGCCAAGTATCTGCATGACTGTAATAACACGCTTGGATATGTTCAGCACTCGATGATCACTGGCTGGTGCTCGGATTTTGTAGCTCAAATCCCGCCCCGCATGTTTGGCGCCTATTACACAGCCAATAACCATGCGGAGATTGCCAGCCAGTCACTGTAATGCTGTAGCCATCTTGAGAGTAGCATTACTGTGATTGGCTGGCCATATTACATCATCAGAGGTATAAAAGGACAGGCGCTGCCACGCTCAGCTGACTGATGCCATTACACAGCTCTGTGACAGTTCTGATTGGAGGGAGAGCAGTTATCCAGGCCTATATGTGCACAGTTTAACTAATCAGAATCCTCTAGTAATGATACTGGTGCTGATGCTGAACCACCATACTAACAGTCCTTCTAAGGGCTAATCCTGTGCTTTGCTGTTTGTATGAGATCCATTCTGCATTTACCCTAGGGACAGTTGCAGGAGCAGAAAGAGTGGAAAAATACAGCCTCTAGGCAAGACTTAGGACTTTGCAGTTCGTTGCTAAATATATACAGTTAGGTCCATACATATTTGGACAGAGACAACATTTTTCTAATTTTGGTTATAGACATTACCACAATAAATTTTAAACAAAACAATTCAGATGCAGTTGAAGTTCAGACTTTCAGCTTTCATTTGAGGGTATCCACATTAAAATCGGATGAAGGGTTTAAGAGTTTCAGCTTCTTAACATGTGCGACCCTGTTTTTAAAGGGACCAAAAGTAATTGGACAATTGACTCCAAGGCTATTTCATGGATAGGTGTGGGCAATCCCTTCGTTATGTCATTCTCAATTAAGCAGACAAAAGGCCTGGAGTTGATTTGAGATGTGGTGCTTGTGTAGCGCCCCCACTGCCGCAGGGCCGAGGGGTACCCGGTACCGGGCCTCTGAGTCTCTGCTCTGGGGTTGTCACGGTGGCTAGGCCCGGTCCGTGACCCTGCCGAGGGGCGTACAGTGAGTGGATATGATGTAGATGGTGGTGATGAGGCTGTAGTGGTGCAGTGCAGTAAATAACGAGGACACCAGGTTGCAGTCTCTTTACCTCTTTACTGAAGATCTCTGGGTCCTCAGTCCGGAATCCGGATAACCAGGCTGCGCAAGTCCGGCCGGTCCAATGGCACCTCCGGAGTTCTCTTAACAGGTGGAAATCTGCGCCTTCCTTCTAGCGCTATGTGTTGTGGTCCTTCCCTGCTGTGCTTACGGAAAGTCCCCACAACTGTTGTGTCCGTTTCTTAAGTTCCCTCACAACTCGATTAGATGATGTTCTGCTAATACTCCGTCCCTCCCTGATGTTACGGTTGGAACGGCACCCGTATGACAGGTAGGCTCGGAGCTCTTCCGGGACCCTAGAGTCGCCCCTCTCCACTAGTTGCCCCCCAAGACTGCATAGGTGATTTAGTTGAGACAGCCCGCCTGAGACTGACTGTCCTGCCGTTGGTTTAGAGTATTGCTTGAAGCTGATATTGTAATACTCCCTCGGCGTTCCGGCCGCCGGTTGTGCGCCTCAGTAGGATGTTGCCTCGGTCTTACAGCACGACCCCTACTGGTATTCTCCTTGTTGCTTTGATCTCGTTTCTCACTCAGCACAATCTATCTCGCTTCCGATCCCTTCTTGGGCACCGCCGCTATACTGAGCAGGCACGGTCCCGCTACGTTCGCTCAAGTTGCCAAGCCTCTGTCAGGATCCCACCCCTGACAGAGACCCTACCGAATCTTCTCCCGCAACACCCTCTGCCACAAGGTGTTGCCTGGTTCCAACCCAGTCAGCTTTCTGTCTAACTTCCTGCCTGACCCCCAGTTTTACCAGTGTGTGGAGAGTGGCCTAATGAATAGAACCCTTAGCTCCCCCTGGAGGCCCGGCGGTGAAATGTATTGGTGTATGTGATACCTGGTCAGATGAACTCCTTCAGTGCCATCAGACGTACCATAGCTCCCCTTAGTGGCGGAGCCACAGTACTGCAACGACCAGGACTCTGGGGCGCTGCACTTGCATTTGGAAGGTTTTGCTGTGAAGTAAACATGCGGTCAAAGGAGCTCTCCATGCAAGTGAAACAAGCCATCCTTAAGCTGCGAAAACAGAAAAAAACAAGTTGAGAAATTGCTACAATATTAGGAGTGGCAAAATCTACAGTTTGGTACATCCTGAGAAAGAAAGAAAGCACTGGTGAACTCATCAATGCAAAAAGACCTGGGCGTCCACGGAAGACAACAGTGGTGGATGATCGCAGAATAATCTCCATGGTGAAGAGAAACCTCTTCACAACAGCCAACCAAGTGAACAACACTCTCCAGGAGGTCGGCGTATCAATATCCAAATCTACCATAAAGAGAAGACTGCATGAAAGTAAATACAGAGGGTTCACTGCACGGTGCAAGCCACTCATAAGAATCAAGAATAAAAAGGCTAGACTGGACTTTGCTAAAAAACATCTAAAAAAGCCAGCACAGTTCTGGAAGAACATTCTTTGGACAGATGAAACCAAGATCAACCTCTACCAGAATGATGGAAAGAGAAAAGTATGGTGAAGGCGTGGTACAGCTCATGATCCAAAGCATACCACTTCATCTGTAAAACATGGTGGAGGCAGTGTGATGGCTTGGGCATGCATGGCTGCCAGTGGCACTGGGTCACTAGTGTTTATTGATGATGTGACACAGGACAGAGGCAGCAGAATGAATTCTGAGGTCTTCAGAGACATACTGTGTGCTCAGATCCAGCCAAATGCAGCAAAACTGATTGGTCGTCGTTTCATACTACAGATGGACAATGACCCAAAACATGAAGCCAAAGCAACCCAGGAGTTAATTAAATCAAAGAAGTGGAATATTCCTGAATGGCCAAGTCAGTCACCTGATCTCAACCCAATTGAGCATGCATTTCACTTGTTAAAGACTAAACTTCAGACAGAAAGGCTCACAAACAAACAGCAACTGAAAACCACCGCAGTGAAGGCCTGGCAGAGCATCAAAAAGGAGGAAACACAGCGTCTGGTGATGTCCATGAGTTCAAGACTTCAGGCAGTCATTGCCAGCCAAGGGTTTTCAACCAAGTACTAAAAATGAACATTTTATTTAAAATTATTGAATCTGTCCAATTACTTTTGGTCCTTTTAAAAACAGGGTGGCACATGTTAAGGAGCTGAAACTCTTAAACCCTTCATCCGATTTTAATGTGGATACCCTCAAATGAAAGCTGAAAGTCTGAACTTCAACTGCATCTGAATTGTTTTGTTTAAAATTCATTGTGGTAATGTCTGTAACCAAAATTAGAAAAATGTTGTCTCTGTCCAAATATATATGGACCTAACTGTAGCTGCTGCACTTGACCACATTCTTTTTTTTTTTGGGGGGGGGGGTGAAAAAATTGCTATATTGTCATCTATAAAGTTTATAAAGTTTAACGTGGTTAGTGTTACATAATGGTAGTATATAAAGCTAAAAAAAGTTTAAAAAAATGATTGTATTGAATTAATCATCTATAGAATTTAACGTGGTTAGTGGTACACTACACTGGTATATAAAACTCCCAAAAAAGTTAAAAACAATTTTTCTGGTTTCAATTAGTCATCCATACAGTTTAACGTGGTTTGTGTTACATTACGGTGGTTTATAAAATTGTCAAAACCCATTCAATTTTTTTTTTAGATTCAACAAGTCATTCATAGACTTTAAAGCAATGCTTACAGTTACATTACAGTAGTATACAAAACTCCAAACAACGGTTCAAAATGTTTTTCTGGATTCAATTAGTCATCCATAGACTTTAACGCTCTGCTTAGTGTTACATTACGGTGTTATATAAACTTAAAAAAAAGCATTCAAAACTTTTTTGTGGATTCAATTACTCATCCATAGAATTTAATGTGGTTAGTGTTACATTACAGTGGTATATAAAACTCCAAAAAAAACAGTCAACATTTTTTTCTGGATTCAATTAGTCATCAATATGATTTAACATGGTTAGTATTATATAACGGTGGTACATAAGACTGCCAAAAAAGGAGGAGGAGCTCTTTATTTATTTATTTTACTCACATATATAGCGCCATTAATCCCATAGCGCTTTACAGACATTATCGGCACTGTCCCTATTGGGGCTCACAATCTAGATACCCTATCAGTATGTCTTTGGAGTGTGGGAGGAAACCGGAGAACCTGAAGGAAACCCACGCAAACACAGAACATACAAACTCCTTGAAGATGTTGTCCATGGTAGGATTTGAACCCAGGACCCCAGCACTGCAAGGCTGCAGTGCTGACCACTGAGCCTCCGTGGTGCCCTCTCTTTACAACATAATTTCTTCATTAAGGCCTTTCATCCTGCATGTTCCAAGAGGAAACGGAGGAGGAGAAGCTGTGTAGTGATGCACAAAGCTTAGAGCAGCCACGGTCACAAGAAGATGATGGTGGGGAACTGAAAATTTTGTCTAAGGAGGTAGATAATGATGAGACAGAGTTGCTGATAAGCCAGGATGTGGTTAAGTCACCATGTCAGGAGGACCAGGGTGTGGCGGTATAAGACGATATGATGGATCAAAAAGTCACCGACCCAACCTGGAAAGCTGGCATGCTGAGCGTGGCCAGCAGCCCTGAGGTGGAGGGTTCAGCAGCACCAAACAGGCAGGAAGAGGCACTGGGATGATTAGAGTGAGAAGATGGGCAACTGTTCCCCAGAGCAACGACACTCGAGAATTTCACTGTCAAGAAGTTAGGTATTCCTCAGTCTGAGACTTTTTTAAATAAGGTTCTGAGACAAAAAATGGTACATTGGTAACCTGTGCCATGTCAAGATCAGCAGGGCCTGAGCAATAAGAGCCTTACCACCATCATCATGATCAGGCACATGTCATCCAAGCACCCGACTTTGTGGGCCGAATACCTGGGTCCACGATTGGTGCCAGTGGGTGACACCACTTTCTTTTCCCCTGTTCTTGGTGCTTCCAAATCCCCTGTCCATGACACTGGTGCAGTTTCCTATCGCCCTGCACCTGTCCTCGCACATTCTTAGGCACCATCATCAGGCACTTTCAAAAACTTGTTCCAGCACACCAGTCAGCCTTGGAATGAAAAAGAAAGTTCCCAGCTACCCACCCACAAGCCCAAACACTAAACGTGCACATTTCCAGGCTGCTTGCTGTGGAAAAGTTGCCGGTTAGGCTTGTAGACATAGAGGATTTCTGCCAACTCATGGCAGCAGCTGTCCCTCGGTACTCGGTCCCCAGCCGCCAGAATTTCTCCCTGTGTGGCATTTCTGCCTTGTACCAGCACGTGGTTAAGAACATCACACGTGCCCTTACCAATGCAGTTACTGGGATTGTACACTTAAAGACCAACACAAAGACAAGCTCTTGTGGCCAGGGACACTACTTTTCCCTGTCGACACGTTGAGTTAACATTATAGAGGCTGGGGCCGTGTCTCACCCTAGCACAGTACATGTGCTACTGACGCAGAGGATTGCTAGCCCTACTTCTATCAGGGTTTCCTCCACCTCATACACCAGTTCCTTCACTCCCTCCTGCTCCTCCATCTCTGATTTGGTATCACAGAGTACATCGTCCACAACAGCCGGAAGCTCTCCGGCACTGCCTCAGTGAAGCAGCAACAGGCTCTGCTGAAGCTAATTTATTTAAGAGACAAATCACACTGCAGAATTGTTGAAAGGTATAACAAACCAGACAGGTCTGTGGCTCTTGCCATTGAACCTCCAACCAGGTATGGTCGTGTGTGATAATAGCCCTAACTTGGTGGCAGATGTGAAGCTTGGCAAGCTTACTGATGTACCACGCTTGGCCCATGTGCTAAACTTGGTAGTTCAGCGGTTTCTAAAAACTGGCTCATATTTGCCAGAGCTTCTGGTCAAGGTATGCTGCATCAGCACCCATTTCTGCAAGTTGGCTACAGCTTCCACTGTTCTGGCAGTGCTGCAGCAACGCATGCAAGTGCCAACTCACCGACTTGTGTGTGAAGTCACCACATGCTGGAACTCCACACTGCACATGCTCGGAAGGCTTTGTTAGCAGCAGAGGCCAATTGTCAAATACCAGCTCCAACACACCCGCCGATATTCTGGTCATCCTCCGCACATAACAACTGAAGAGTAGGCATGGATGTCTGACATTTAAGTGGTTCTCCAAAACTTTGAGGACACCGCAAAGATGGTGAGCGGTGATGACACAAAATCAGTGCAACAGTCTCACTTCTGTGCCTACTTAATAAGTCGCTGTTCACAATTAAAGCTGAAGCTTTACATGTAGACCAGGTGAAAATGGAGGGACACCACATAAGACAGGAAGATACTAATTCAGCACACCACATCTCATCTGCTCAGCGCAGATTGTGTAACAATGAAGAGGTGGAGGCTGAGAAGGAGGAACAGAAGATGGTTGTGGAGCGCCCCCAGATGCAGGGCAATGGGGTACTCGGTACCGGGTCTCTCTGTCACGGTTCTGGGGATGTCATGGTGGCCTGACCCGGTCCGTGGCCCTGCTAAGGGGCGTCCAATTAAAGGTGTAAGTGGCGGTGGGTTAGGTTGCGGTAAATAACGAGGACACAAGGTTGCAGTCTCTTTACCTTTTACTGTAGACTTCGGCATCCACAATCCAGAGCACTGCTAACAGGGCTTGCTGAGACCGGCCGGTCCGAAGGCACATCCAGAGTTCCCTTTGCAGGTGGAAATCAGTAGCCTTCCTACTTGCGCCTGTGTGTTGTAGTACCTCCCTGCTGAGCACCACGGGATAGTCCTCACAACTCTTGTATCTGTTTCTGATGTTCTCTCTCTTCGTCCCCCAGTTTGGATAGGACGCACCCATATGACGGGGTAGGCCTGGAGCTATTTTATAGGGACCCTAAAGACGCCCCTCTCCCACAATTTGCCTTCGTTCTCTGCTTAGGTGAAAAGGTGAGACAGCCAACTTGGATTTAGCTGCTCCTGCCGCTATCTGGAGCAATGCGTGTAGTCAGTACTCCCTCGGTGTTCCGGCCACCTGCTATGCGCCTCAGAAGGATGTTGCCACGATCTTAGGGCACGACTCCTCCCGGTATTATCTCCTCGGTTGCTGTGATTCCGTTACTCACTTCTCCACAATATACTTCGCTTCTTGTCCTTTCTTAAGATACCGCCGCAATGAACTGCAGGCGCGGCTCCGTAACGATCTGTCTCTTGCTAGGCCTCTGTCAGGATCCCACACCTGACAGGTCCTCCCTGGAACTCTCCCAGACTGCTTTCTCTCTAACTTTCTATCCAACCCCCAGTTTTACCCATGTGTGAGGAGTGGCCTAGTAGATAGGACCTTTTGCTCCCCCTGGTGGCCGGAGTGTGAAGTGTAATGTATGACTGTGATACCTGACAGGTGAACTCTTTTAGTACAATCAGACGTACCATCACTCCCCCTGGTGGAAGAGCGACGTTACTGCAACGACCAGACTCTGGGGCACTGCAGTTGCTAGCGCAAAAGAGGCTAGTACCCACTAAAGCTTTATCTCGTCACACGGATGGGCTGGGGAGGGGAATGAGGAGTAAGAGATGGAGGAGGAGATGGAGAGTAGTCATCATGGTAGAGACAGGGAAGTATTGACTGTAGGGAGCTTGTCACATATGGCTGACTTTATGTACCACTGCCTTTCCCGTGACCCTTGTTTTACATTCATCTTGGCCAAAAAAAGCACTGGTTATTCACCCTGCTTTTTAGTGCTGGGGGGCTTCATGTTGATTGAAGCCCTTTAGTATTACATTTAGTACTGAGTGCGGCCAGTGTTGGTGTCCTTTTTTATCACATCTTTTTGTTTCTTAACATATGTTTGATGGTCTGTTTCAATAAAGGTTGTTATAGAAATTTTGCCAAAAACTCCAATGTTTCTCCTTTTTGAATAAAGCCTTTGTGAGTGTAGGAGTACATCAACTACACTTTCAAAATATTTGAATGTGCAAAGCCTTTTTGAGTATAGAAATGCCACTACTATACTTTCTTAATTTTTTTTATGAGGCACTCTGTTGTGAATTCCGTTCTCGGACTCCCTCCTGTGGTCATGAATGGTACTTTGGTTAGTTCTGCTCTTGGACTACCTCTGGTGGCTTCGAGCGGAACTGCTGGTCACTGAGGTTGGCTTTATCAGCTGCTCTCGTTTATTTCTATGCTGGCTTCCTATTTAACTCCACTCAGATCGTTACTTCATGCCAGCTGTCAATGTTCCAGTATTGGTTCAGATCTCTCTTGGACTTCTCTGAGGACCTGTCTACTCCAGCAGAAGCTAAGTCTTTGCTAGTTCATTTGTTGTTACTGCTTCCTGAATATATTTCTTAGTACTGCTATTTCTAGTCCGGCTTGCTATCATGATATTCCTTTGCTAGCTGGAAGCTCTGGGGGTGCAGAGTGGCACCTCCACACCGTGAGTCGGTGTGGGGAGTCTTTTTGCTTACTCTGCGTGGTTTTTTGTAGTCTTTTGTGCTGACCACATAGTTCCCTTTTCTATCCTCTGACTATTTAGTGAAATCTGGCCTCCTTTGCTAAAACCGGTTTCATTCCTGTGTTTGTGACTTTCCTCTTAACTCACAGTCAATATATGTGGGGGTCTGCCTTTGCCTTTGGGGAATTTCTCTGAGGCAAGGTAAGGCTTCTATTTCTATCTTTAGGTGTAGTTAGCTCTTAGGCTGTGAAGAGGCGTCTAGGGAGAGTTAGGTACGCTCCACGGCTATTTCTAGTGTGTGTGATAGGAGTAGGGTTTGCGGTCAGCAGAGTTCCCACTTCCCCAGAGCTAGTCCCGATTTTGAGTTTACTCATCAGGTCATTCCGGGTGCTCCTAACCACCAGGTCCATAACAGCACTCCAATTGGTGTCTTCAAGGGTGTATGGATGTCCCTCCTTATAATTTTTTCTGACTTAGCATTGTGTGCAGAGCCTTTATGAATGTAGGAGTACCACAACTACAGTTTCTTACTATTGAAATGAGGTGCTACAGTTGGCACCTTGAAGTTGAAGGGTGTGTGGATGACACTGCTTGTAATTTTTGGCAGCCTTTGCACTTACTGCATAGCCTTTATGAGTCTAGGAGCACCACTACATGACAATTTTAAAAGAATGTGTAGGAGGTCTCCCTTTATTTCTAATACAGGGTGTATCTGAGTCACTCTTTTAACACAATTTGGGCATTTCTTGCTTCTTTCAAAAATTACATTGAAATTTTCAATTTTTAATGAAGATTTCAATTTTGGTTTATTAAATTATGTTTTTTAAATCCTTTTTAAATGTTGCCTTATATACTAGTCATTATACAGGAAAGAATGTTTCTTAATATTTTTTTTCCTGTAAAGTCCAATTTCTCGTCCATTTTGAATGTTTTATTGACAGTCCTTGAAGTGGAGTAAAGCTGTGACACCATTGTTATCAGCAGCGATCGGGGAGTCAGAGATGCTTCCAGTACTCTTCCTAATGATGTACTCCTTCTATTCAGCACTTTTTCCATCCATTTCAACATTTTCACTGCCCCCCAAACCTCCTTGTAGGGCCTGCTGGAAAATGCTTGGATTTCCCCTTGACTCCCATTATAATTTTTACTCGAAATGAGCATGCAAGTATTCAAGTAATGAGCATCCGAGCATTTTAGTGCTTGCTCATCCTTATTATTTAGGTATTCTACATCTATAGCCTAGTTGCACAAACCTTTGCACATTTGGCATGACTATCCAGTAAACATCTAAAATTGTCCCTGGGAAAATACACCCAAAGGCCGAACTGATATTATTTCTTATATCACCAGCACTGCCAGTACATTCACTATCATAGGCACTACTGCTAAATCACTGATCACCAGCACTACAACAACCTCCCTGACCAAAAGCAATAAGGCTTCATCCATGATAACCAGCATTACTGTGAAATCCCTGATCACCAGCTCTTTTTTTAATCTGCTCAGTAGAGTATACCTCTTGGTCATTGTATTGATCGTCGCTCACCAGGCAGTTCTATCCTGCGATGCTTCTTTCAGTTTGCCAATGATCACTGTCATATCACTCTTAATTGTGTTTTTCCAGCAGGTTCTTTGCCGTCCTCTTTTTCTGCCACTGGCTGATGCAAGCATGATGATTTTCTCCAATGACTGACTTTGCATAATGAGGCCAAAATAAGCTAAATTTTCTTTGTTTGTCTTAGATTCCAGCAATAGTTTTGGCTGGACTTAGTCCAAGACATCTCAATTGGTGATCATCACTGTCCATGGAATCCATAGAAGTCTCCTTCAGCACCAAAGGTCAATCACCAGCACTGCCGCGAAATCCCTGATCACCAGCACCAAGGCCGCCATTAGGGCATTACTGCCCTTACTGGTGTATGGGGCCTGGTGAGCAGAAGCAAGGAGAGAGGGCCCAGACCTAGACCCCCTCTTTTTGATTCTTCTCACCAGCCTAGGGACAAATTTCTGCCAGTTTAATAACCGAATGTGAGTCCTCAGACACAGGCAGTTCAACTCTATTGCACGGCAATTGCACGGTTAACAGCCGCCAGCCAATCAGAGGCAAGCAGCTGATGTCAGCGCACGCATCACCTCAAATGGATGAGGAAGAGGACGCTGCTGGCCCGTGACTATTTAAGGGGAAACTTTATTCTTTTTGTACTGAAAGCCACAATATGGGACAGGATGTAGACACCATATGGAGCAGGATGTAGACACCATATGGGGCAGGGTGGAGACACCATATGGGGCAGGATGGAGATACCATTTGGGGCAGGATAGAGACACCAAATGGGGCTGAGTAGAGACACCATATGGGGCTGAGTAGAGACATCATATGGGGCAGGGTGGAGACATCGTATGGGGCACAGTGGAGACACCATATTGGGCAGGGTGGAGACACCAAATGGGCCAGGATAGGAAAACATATGGGGCCAGGATAGGGAATGTTATTACATGAAGGGGCCAGGATGTGGGGCTAATTAATGGATATTATTACTAATGTTATGTATTTTATTATTGAAGATACAAAGATACTGTTGTCAGTGGAGGGGAGGGTCCTATTATTGTGCAAGGTGATACTATGTTACTTTTTTATTCATCTAGCGCAGTGTGGAAGTTTGGGAAAAATTGAGGCATGTGCTCTGGAAGTAATGCTCTAGGTAACTATGTGTCATATTTTGCAGTGACGAGTCCTGGCTGGAAGAAGTGATGGTGGCCTGTGCTGGATGAAGAAGAAAAGCGAAGATGAATATTTTAAACTAGAGACATCACTTCAACTAGTCTGTATTACCTGTACACTTACACTATACACTGACACTATATACAGAGCTCCTGTGTATAATGTCACTGGTGATCCCAGTATTACCTGTATACTATATGCAGAGCTCCTGTGCATAAAGTCACTGGTGAGTCCCTGTATTACCTGTTCACTTACACTATACACAATATAATATATACAGAGCTTCTGTGTATAAAGTCACTGGTGAGTCCCTGTATTACCTGTTCACTTACACTATACACAATATAATATATACAGAGCTTCTGTGTATAAAGTCACTGGTGAGTAACTGTATTAGGCCCCTTTCACACATCAGTTTTTTGCCGTCAGTCACAATCCGTTGGCTTGACGGATCGATCGCAGATTGTGAAAAACTGATTCAACGGATCCGTTTTTTAACCGCATCCGATTAGCGGATCTGGCTAATTGGATCCTAAAAAAATTGGAGCGTGCTAACGGAATCCATCACCGGATTCCATCATTTGATGGATTTGGCGCCCATAGGCTTCCATACGAGCAAACAACGGATGGCGACAGATCCGTTGCTGTCCGTTTTTCGACGTAAGCAAAAAACGTTACTTTGTCCGTTGTCTCCGGCTGCTGGCCAATTTTTGACGGATCCGGCGAACGACGGATGAAACATGAGGCCATCCATCGCTAATACAAGTCTATGTGAAAAAAATGGATCCGGCGGCATCAGTCAGTTTTTTCAAAATTCGACGGATTGCGACTAATAGCAAAAGACTGATGTGTGAAAGGGGTCTTAGGCTACTTTCACACTAGCTTCGTGCACTGCACGTCACTATGCGTCGTTTTGTAGAAAAAACGCATCCTGCAAAAGTGCTTGCAGGATGCGTTTTTTTCCATAGACTTGCATTAGCGACGCAGTGCGACGCATTGCCACACGTCCCAACCGTCGTGCGACGGTTGCGTCATGTTGCGTCGGACCGTCGCCACCAAACAAATTACATGTAACTTTTTTTGTGCGTCGTGAGCGTCTTTTCCGACCGCGCATGCGCGGCCGTAACTCCGCCCCCGCCTCCCCGCACCTCACAATGGGGCAGCGGATGCGTTGGAAAACTGCATCCGCTGCCACCATTGTGCGGCGCTTTCACAGCTAGCGTCGGTGCGCCGCAACGTCGCATAGCGACGTGCAGTGCACGACGCTAGTGTGAAAGTAGCCTTACCTGTACACTGACTATAGCTCCTGTGTATAATGTCACTGGTGATCCCTGTATTATCTATATACTATATGCAGAGTTCCTGATTGTAATGTCACTGGTGATCCCTGTATTACCTGCACACTATATACAGAACTCCTGTTTAGAATGTCACTGGTGATCACTGTATTGCCTGTACACGTATACTATACACTATACAGAGCTCCTGTGTATAATGTCACTGGTGAGTCACTGTATCACCTGTACACTTACACCATACACTGTATACTATGTACAGAGCTCCTTTGTATAATGACACTTGTGGTAACATTAGTATTTGGGTTTTTTTTTTTGTTTATTAATGATCAGTATTGTAGTATTCGTTCACTATATGCTGAAAATTTTGCCAATATAGAGCCCTGAAATTTCTGGTCGCAACCCTGACCATCGCAGCTGCTAAATCTCTGGTCACCAGCCTTACCACTAAATCCCTGATCAGTGGCACTGCCACTAAATTACTGATCACCAGAATTGAGACACTATTAGGCACCAGAGTATTCATTCTCTATGATCAGTATGGCCTGGATGGGACCAATTCTGACAGGCGTTGTATGTGGTGGCTATGGACTATGGAATGAATACATTCAGGAAGAATGGAGAAGGATGGTAAATAATAAGGTCCTGGTTTTGGGGACACGTTTTGGCATCTGACAAACCACAAGTAAAATGTTAGTATGAGAATAAGCCCTTCTCTTCCTGTTGGCTGATGAGTGGACACAGCTGAAAATGATTTTCCCAATAAAAACGATGATTATTATTGAAGAAAAAAATAAACATCTGTGCTGGACAATGGATCTGCCAAATAACCCGACCCCCGCCTCACTATGTAACCAAGTAAGAATGTTCCTCCCGTCACTGACATGGCTCCTGCTGAACAGACACTAGCTAAGAATGACATCTCCACCGCCACAGTTCCGAAGTAAATCTGCGCCAAACTATATTATAGTCCATACAGAACAGGATGTGAAGCTGCATGAGAAGATGGATAAGAGTTTGGATAAATATCTATTTTTTAGAGAAAATTGTTAGGCCCCCAGACACAATGACTGGGGATGGTGCTGGCATCCATCTTTTGGAGGTTGGGTCCTCCTTGAGTCGAACAAGGACCCACTTGTCATTCCCAAAGCCATGGTTGATCAGGATGTGAGTGGCTTCTCACCGTGGTGACATTGTCAGGGTTATGTATTAGCATTGAGATCATCACCCACTTTGCCTTCCTTTGAAGAGGGCAACTGCCAAATAGGAGATTCAGGCCACTTTTACGGCCTACCAGATCCTTGGCTTGAATGTTTTGGATAAGAAGAGTCTCAGACCTAGAGAAGCCTCAGTCAGTCAGTATTTTCTTGTGAAACACGTGACATGTCCGTCACTTTCCCAGCTTCTGGGTGATGGGTGCACCCTGGTTGGGCCTCTTGTTGGCTTTCTTCTGGATGGAAGTGGTGGTCAGAAGAAGTCTGTCGTTTACTGACTCCTGCATCTTGGTTCTTTTTTGGCAAGCTTACTGCAATGGTGCACTATGAGTTGCCCATGAGTTATTCCATATAAGCCAGTAATAATAACCTCTTTTAAAAAAATATGTCCAATGAGTGCCCCTTTCAAAACTAAAAATGTCACCCTAACATGAAAAATAAAGTGAATACTCACTTAATCCGAACGGCCGAGTCCTCTTCTCTTCACACAGGTTGGGCAGTGTGGTGACATCATTGTGTCGCACAAATCAAGCTCGTTAGCGTCAGCAGTCGACAACTCACAGGACGGAGACTGTTAGAGTTTGCTGCCCTACCACCGGATCCTACTGTATTCATGATGTGGGTCATAGAGGCTCTTGTCCAGAAATCTGGGACTCATATCCTATCCTGGATCTTCAGTGCTGGCCATGCCATTGCTGCTTTTTTTACTTTTGAAATGTTGCACCCAGGGCATCTGTGTCAGCGTAGGGATGTGAACTGTCTTACCCTGTTCCTTCCTCTGAAGACAACAATCGCACCATGTGTAAAGTGTCATGTGGTTTTACATGTAATTTCGATGTGCATTTTAGGCAATATATTCTCGTAATGTATGGCATATTAGTCATGTAAAGTGTTAATATATAATGTGCAGAGTGTATGGTGCAGGATAAGCTTAGGATAGCGTATGTACGGTTTATATAGTAAGTGGTTTAGAAACAGTATAGGACATAGGATATGTTTAGTCTATAAGATAGGAAATAGCTAATGATAGAACTAGCCCAGTGGGTGGGAACTACTTTTGCTCAAAGTGGGCCACTTCCTGCCTGTGTGTGGCTAGAGAAGTGCAGTGTCAAGGTCAAGTTCAGGTGCGGTGGGCTGCTAGGGGCAATTGTTCGAGGCAGTGGCAGACCATACTGATATCCCCAATAGACATTCCGGTAACGTCTGGAGCCTAGGGCTCAAGCCAGGTATCAAGGATTTGGCCTGGTCATCTGACATCTTGAGGTCGGTGGCCTAATAATTACATGGGGGGCAGGTGGCTGGTCTCGGTGCACTGCAGGAGTGGACAGGAAATCCCTGAGGCTGATGGAGTCAATGGGCTTAGGGGTAGTCCAGGACGAACGAGTGGCAGGGCTGAAGAGGTACTGTACTAAGGAAGGAAGAAACATGAATTGCTGTTACATATCCCATGTCAGCATCTGAAGAACTTGAACTGACCAGTAAACGTTTGCCTGTTGTAAAGAACTTGGTGGCCTCTGAATTGTGCGCGTCGGCTCCTGAGGAGGAGGCCTCGAGACAGCAGAGTTCTACAAGTGAGTGTGACAGTGTGATGGACCCACAAGCCATACAGCATACAGGGGACTAGGGCACCGTTTGTCTGTAAAATGCCAGAGCGTAACCGGACAACAGCTTGGTCATGACTACCTTATATTGGCACCCTCCACATTATACTACTGGCTTGTTTGGTCAGAGCCATGACATCTTCCATCTCTTCTTGTCCTCCTTGAGGAGAGAGTCTTTGCAAGCTCTTTTGCCCAAGAGAGTGGAGCTATGTCAACCTTGTAGATCACTGGACTAAGGAGTTCTTCCAAGTGCAGATCTTCAGCGGCTGAGATTCAAGAAGCAGTAGCACTAAGGCTGGGTGCAGAAGATCGTAGGTTACGAGAGAATCGGGATGGTTATGCTAATCACCCTCATAGTGTGATCCGGTTTTCTTGGATGGGGGAAAAAAAACGACTCCATCTTCTCTATGCTGTCAATCCGTGAAAAAGCGGACAGCACTCGGAGTGCAGTCCAATGGTTCCCACACTCATTCGCTTGCATGACCGAGTATGATCAGAATATCAGATGCAAGGCGTGCATGCTGCAACGGACTCGATCTGGTGAAAAAAATCAGACGTGTGTCGACAAATACAATAACATTGGTCCAAATGCACTTCAATGTTTTGTTGGGTCACACTCAGACCAAAAATACGGTCGTCTGCTCGAGCCCTAAATCACAGTCGTACACAGGACCAACTAGCTGTAGGCCGGAAAGTGGCTGATGACCGGGGGCCTTCTCGTTCCCAAGAGAATGCAGTGGAGTGAAGGTGAAACTAATCAACGATCTCCAAAGGCCAAGTGCTGGGGGGTCCTCAAAGGGACTGAGCCGTCAAGTGGACTGAGAAGAACAGATGCTACACTTGATCCTAGCCAAAAAGGTGGAAGAGCGGTCACCACGGCTCCAGCATTTATATATACATATACACAGAAACCTAATGTAAAGAAAAGTTCTGCAACTTTGTAGTAAAAAAAACAAAAACATTGGGACAATGTATCAGGGCAATTAAAATCAACCTGGAGTCCCGACTGTCCATCCCACCAAAGATTAATGAGGCTGGATTCACTGGCCCCAATCTCTCTACTACTTGGTCTGTATAGATTTGAACATAACATGGAAGTTCCCATTAAGTGACAGCAAGCAGAGTTTTTGTAAATCATGTGGGAATTGAAATAAAGTTTATTAGAAAGTTGAGGAACATTTCCTTCAGAGTCAACTAAAGAGGACTTCTGTCCCGGCGAATACAGGTCGTTCATTTTATACTTTCTGTATCATCTTCCCACGGTTTTCGCCTGATGGACACACGGTCTTACATCAGCAGCTATACGTCCAGCACATGAACAGCTCACATATTTTTTTATCCTGGGAGTAAACCATGAAGGTTCTTCTTGTATGACAGAGATCTTAAAAAAAACTGTAAAAAAGTAAGTTAGATATGCAAGAAATCAGAAAAAACCCTCTTTTCCAAGAAATAATGTTTCAGGGCAATGGTGGCGTGTGTCACCGTGTAGCTGTCACATTCGTACACCAGTGATACATGTAGGATCGAGCAATCCCGATCCCTGTAGTGGGAAGGAATTAAGTGCATCCTATTCAGGGGAAATGAGAGCTCTTTAAGAAAGAAAAACAGTCAGAGGAAAGATGTGGGTATATCAGGATACAAATGGGCGGCAGGGGACCGGCATTCCTCACGCATGATGTGAGGGGCAGATACCAGAGAGAACACCTGCAAGGCTCCAGTTACGAGGACGGAGCACCAGCATCCCGGCTCTGGCATGTTGGGAAGTGTTCATGGTGTATATCAAGCTGCCGCGAGGGCAGCTATGGAATACATCAAGCCGGGGCCTAACTCCTCCTGACCCCAAGGTCGTTGGGCCCGAGGAGTTATGCTTTACATAACACGGACTATGTTCCATGAAGCGTCACCCATGACTGCCGAGGAGGTCTATATACCATAAAAATGAATGACAAGTATATGGCGCACACCGCTAAAGAGGAAGACCGCGCAGCGGCTATAAAGGCCTAGGGCCAAGGAGAAGCCATCAAGGGCCTAACATGGAGGTCATCTACCATGTGCTCTTTATAATACTGGTGTCTCCTTATGTCCCCCTCAAGCAACAGAGTCCGGGTGCAACTACGACCTCTGCACCCCCCAATAGCTACACACCTTGGCTCTTTCAGTGCTGAGGCAAAAACTGCAACAAAATCAGAGGTAGCGCTAAAAATCTTTAAAAAACCAGCACCGACATACATTTTGTGCCACACTAACACTACTACATATTCCCTCCCCCCAAAAATCCCTAGCCGTCTAAAAAAAGGCAGCACCCCATTTCATGCCTCTCAGTGAAATAGTGCTCCCTCCATGCCCACACAAAGTAGTAGTGTCCCCTTATTTCACCATTTTTTTCTCCACATAATATATTGCCCCCCTTATTTTGCCATCATAATAGTACCTCCTTGTTCCCCACAAAATAATACTGCCCTTCATTACAGCCACATAATACTGGTGCCCCTTATTTATTCCACACAATAATAGGGCTCCATATTTCTACCACAAAGTAATAATGTCATCTTATGTCACTCAAGTAATATTAGTGCCCCCTTTCTTCCCCCAAATAATAGTTCCCCTTTATGTCCCCAAAATAATAATAGTACCCCTTTGTGCCCCCGCACCAGTATTGTGCTTCCCACATAATAGTGTAATTATAATAGTCCCCTACATAAGAGTGCCACTTATTTACCCCACAAAATTAGTGCCCCTTATGTCTCCTACATAATAGTAGTGCCTTACATCCTTCACATAATAATCCTTCCTTTTGTCCCCTCATGATACCCCTTTATGCCCCCCACAGAATTATAGTTACCCCCCCCACAAAATAATAGTGTCATCGTATGTCCCCACATCATAATAGTGCCCCTTCTTTACCCCACATAATTAGTGATCCCTTGTGTCCCTCACATAATATTGGTGCTTTATATCCTCCACATAGTAGTACCCTTTTATGCCCCCACACAATTATACTGCACCCCACATAACTAATGTCCCCACATAATTAAATCCCCCCAGATAATAATAGTGGCACCTTATATCTTTTCCATAATAGTACTCCCTTTTGTCCCCCCCCCACATAATACTCCATTATGCCCCCCCACATAAGTTTCATCTTATGTTCCCACATAATAATTGTGTCCCTGCTTTGCCCCACAGTGCCCCCTTCTGTCCCTCACATAATATTGGCACTTCGTATCCTACACATAATAGTACCCTTTTATGTCACCACGCAATTATGGTGCCCCCATATAAGTGTCCTGATGTCTCCACATAATAGTTATCCTTATCTACCCCACATAATCATAGCGCCATCTTATTTCACTAACATTTTCAACCCCTTTTTTCCCCTCACCAAATCATAGTGCCCCCTCTTACTTCCCCCCCACGCAATAATAGTGTTATCTTATGGTTCCACATAATAAAAGTAGCCCTTTATTCCCCCACACAATTATAGTGCCCGCCACACAAATAGTGTAATCTTATGTCCTGACAATAATAGTGCCCCTTATTTCCCTCACATAAAATTAGCACCCACATTTGCCAAAAATAATAATAAAAAAAGACGCTTCTTTCAAAAATTCTATCCAGTGGACTCGGTTTAGGGAATCGTCCCGCCTGTGGGGACCTGTGCACTGCTCAATGTCTTATAGACTGGAGTCACATATTGCCGCGGGCCTCCTAGAGCGACAGGACTGACGGACCCATGCTCTCCCATAGTAGCCCACAATATCCCCGTGCAGAGGGTGCAAGTCCTGCGCTGGTTATCTGGAATCCTGGACCATATATGTAGGGCTTGTACCATGCAATCCCAGTTTTAAAGGGCTTATATGAGATTTTTAAAAACAGCGCCACTCTTGTATATTGGTCATTTCTGGTATTGCAGCTTTTTTTTTTTCCCCACATCTGTTTAAGTATACATCTGAGCTCCTTCATCTTCAGCTCAGAAGTAGTCTGGGACCATGAAGACACATAATTCTGCTTAGGAGCTGTAAACCCAAAACGGTAAGGCAATTTTAACCCAGAATTAAGATGTAGCTTTCTTTTTATTTATTTTTTTATTTCAGATGCATAACGGAGGGTGGGAATGGATTTAACGTTAATAGTTTATTCTTTTTCCGTATTGATAAAAACTTGAGTAGGAAAGTGATGGCAGTACTGTGCCTTTAAGTGTGCTCTTTCTGCAGCACAGGAGTAGTCTGGCTTGTAGATGTGTTACAGAATGTCACGCTTAATTTCCCCTCTGGTTGTGGTCCCCGCAGCCAGGGGCGAGCTTTACTTCCCACTATTCCCACAGTCTATTTTTTTTTCTCTTGCCTTTTTCTTAAAGGTCACAACGTGGAAAATGAATTAGTGCATTTCCCAGGTTTTTGCCAAGAACTTTCATTTTTCAAATGAGTCCTACATCTCCCCCCACCCACCCGAAAAATGAACATAATTCAGTCATGTTAATTCACCCATGTTACTCAAAGCCGAGGACGGAGTCTGGGCAATATCATGATTAAGCTTTGCAAAAAAAAAAAGCAGCTGGGGGTAGTCTTCGTAGGGTTAATTTCTCAACATTGTATTGTATGGTCTACTGTTAGTGTGCTCACACCGATTGTTCTTTTAACAAACTCTCAAAATCCTTCTCAAATGCTCTGTATTAATGTACTAACAGTTGTTCTGGTGATGTATTTATGTAATTACCCTTTTACATTTTTTTGAGGCCCTTGGGACTACTTCAGTATGGCAATTTGGCCCTTGGACCCAAAAAATGCTGCGCTTCCTTGATCTAGACGGTCAAAATCTGAAAAAAAAAAAATGAAGTCTTCACATTGACTTTGTACTAAATACCTTTTTGCAATCTCAAAACATGGCATCTCGTTACTGGAACCTGCAGTGATCGGCGGCAAGTACTCCTTTTTCCTACAGCACCTCCACAGGAGGAATGAAGAATTGCACAAATCTCATTGAAATTGATGTGTGTGGTCCTCCAGCGAGAGAAATGATGATTGTTGTGATTAAGGGACTCTTGCCGTAATGGGATATTGAAAATTAGTTTTCTGACTGCATAACTGTGTATTTATAGAGCTGCTAGTCTCAGAATCTCAATTAATTAATTTCCCTTCACAACTACCTGTTGACACCATTAGGGGGCGATCTGTATGCAGTTCCTACTCGTGTCAATGGGAGGCGAGTATGGCATTATACAGCCCCCTAGTGGTGACAGAAAGTAGTTTGATTTTTGCAAGAGTGCAGGAACGGTGCTCTGTAAAAATAGGATGGGGTACTGCAGTCTTACCATATAAGTCAGGAATAAACCCGAAAGGCAAAACTATTGATGAAATGGTAAACAGGGGGACAAGAATCACTGGCAAACTGTACCTGAACCGATACATTGTACCAAACCATGCTGATGTAGTTAGCTTGTTTTTAGCTTCTGTATTCGAACAAGAATTTACGAATACACTCACAGCAAGCAGAGATCTTGGGGGAAAAAAAAAAGATTGAAGAGTTGTTTCCAAAATGACAAGCTATTCCCTATCTCACTGCTGGAACCCCCATCAGATGGGGGGGCTCTGCAGAACCCCATCCCGAAAAGAGCAGAGACCTTCATTCAATGTCTATGGGAAGAGCAGCAATAGCGAAGCGCTGGACTTGGGATTTTCCAGCAGTCCCATAGACAACAGCAGGAGCCGGGATTTTCCAGCAGTCCCATAGACAACAGCAGGAGCCGAGATCAAGAAGGCACACCTCCATTTAAGACGGGGCTCTGTAGGATCACTGGAGGTCTCAGCGGTTGGACCCCAAGTAATCAGCAAGTTTAGGAATAACCCTTTTATTTTGGGAGACAAACAATATGGCTACTATTACAGATCCCGGGATTCGTCACCAAATCCAAAGTCATTAATTTTGCAATTAGCCTTGTATAACTAGGCAAGGAAAGACGGGAGGCCGACAACCCCCCTTGGGATATTATTAGCAGCCACATGGTTGTCAGGCACCTACTCCACTTTTTTCTATATTTTTGTACTGTATACTTGGTAAAAAGTTTTCATTTTCCTCCATTTATAATATATCCATCAAACCCTGTTAGCGCTCCCACCCCGCCGTCCCCGCGCTCGTCGCCATATCTGTGTATTAATGAGGCTCTTTGCAGCTTAACGTATGAAATCCGAGGGAAATGTTTCCGAAATCTCCTCCGCCCCCCACCTGCAGGCTCGTAAATAGGTGCTATCATCTGCTGAAGGCTTCGTTTCTGTGTTTTCCTTGGCAGGGGAGAGGTTTTCAAGCATTTTCGAATGAACAAGGAGTTAGAAATTGTCAGGCCGCATTCCTCGTCTGGGCCGCAGCCAGCGGAGAGAGCAGCGCGGACCCCCGGGCCTGGGGGAATTGGGCTGTGTTGCTTTTGGCTGGGGTTTCTCTGGAAGCTTTTCCCGTTCGCTCCCCGAGCAGTCAGAAAGGGTTTGTGAAATATGACACAATAAAATCCATTCATTACATCCGCCCCTTCTCGCCCTCGCAAAAAACAAAAATGGCGGCTAAGTTCCAACCCTACGCGGAGGGAGGGGGTATTGGAAGAGGCCCAAAATTAACACAGGGACCGCGCGCTTGGATTTGGACAGTGCGGCCACTCACTTTCCCTTTCTTCCCCCTTTTCCTCCTCTAAGTAGCTAATTGCTCCGTTCTGCACAACTTCGCAGAGCTGAGTTCACTTGTGGGAGCCGTGGAATCTCTCCAGAGGTCTGGCCTACATATGATCCTGCCCTAAAGTGAGCCCCCCGATGTCCTGCCTGGTTCTTTAATAAACCCGTACATACTGCTACCCGTGCGGTATATACACTTCAGGCTCCCTTAAGGGGGTGGCGATGATTAGAGGGGGATGCCCTTAAAATGTTTACAATTTCTCAGCCATTTCCCCACTTAGAGAAAATCACCCCCGACATACAGATACAGCCAGCAATTACCGCAATTATTCTACACGGAGCAGTGATATCAATGTCCTCCTGTGGTGCAACAGAAAAACAAGAAAAGAAAAAAAAAAAAAAAAAAAGACACAAAAAAGAATATAAGAAGAACCACACAAAAAGGACTATAAGGCCGGCGTCACACTCAGCGTATGTAAATACGGTCCGTTTTTTACGGCCGTAATACGCAGAAAAGTCCCCAAAATAGTGATCCGTATGTCATCCGTAGGCAGGGTGTGTCAGCGTATTTTGAGCATGGCATCCTCCGTATGTAATCCGTATGGCATCCGTACTGCGATATTTTCTCGCAGGCTTGCAAAACCGACATCTAATGGATTTTTCGGCTCAAATGTTCGTTAAAACATATATATATATATATATTTTTTTTATTTTCTGTATTTATATTTAGTTCAGCGCGATATATGTGAAAAGCCGGTAATTCAATTGCCGGCTTTTCATTTCTCCTTCCCAAACCCGACATATGGATGTCCTCATATGAACTCGAGCGTGGGAAAAATTCCAAGGCTCCAGTTCATGAGGACATCCAGCAGAAGGCGCATCACCGCAACTCAAGGTAACTACAGATCACCCTGCTTCCCATTCATTCCCCGGGTTTTTACAGGCAGAAGCGGCTGCATTAACAGGCTTCTGCTTGTAAAATTAGTTAACCCTTTCAGATGGATTTACAACGTGGGACAAAACGACGGAAGGTATGGATTGTTGTTTGTTTTTTTGAAACTATGTTTCAGGTGACAAGGGTCTTCAGGTGGATTAAGAGTCTAATAAAATATTACAACATGTGTCTTTATTTCATTAAAGGACTTTGTAATCATGTGTGTGTTTTATTAACCATTTCGTACTATTGGATTAATAATGGATAGGTGTCATAATTGACGCCTCTCCATTATTAATCTGGCTTAATGTCACCTTACAATTGCAAGGTGACATTAACCCTTCATTACCCCATATCCCACCGCTACAGGGAGTGGGAAGAGAGTGGCCAAGTGCCAGAATAGGCGCATCTTCCAGATGTGCCTCTTCTGGGGTGGCTGGGGGCAGATGTTTGTAGCCAGGGGGGGCCAATAACCATGGACCCTCTCCTGGCTATTAATATCTGCCCTCAGTCACTGGCTTTACCACTCTGGCGGAGAAAATTGCGCGGGAGCCCACGCCAATTTTTTCCGCCATTTAACCCTTTATTTTACAAGCTACAGCGCCCAAATTTTGCACATACACACTACTAACATTAGTAGTGTGGAATATGCAAAAAAAAAAAGGGATATGAGATGGTTTACTATATGTAACCATGTCTCATATCATGTCGGGTTTGTGAAGGAGAAACGAAAAGCCGGCAATTGAATTACCGACTTTTCACTAACACCACTGCGTATTTCTCGCAAGTCACACTGCTGGTCCGTGTGTAATCCGTATTTTTCTCGCCCCCATAGACTTTCATTGGCGATTTTTTTGCGCAATACGCTGACAAACGCAGCATGCTGCGATTTTGTACGGCCGTAGAAGACCGTATAATACGGATCCGTAAAATACGGCTAATAGGAGCTGGGCCATAGAGAATCATTGGGCCGTGTGTAATGCGTATTTTACGGGTGTATTTTCTGCGCTCATACGTCTGTAAAACTCGCCAGTGTGACGCCGGCCTTATACACACACAAACAAAAAAAATCAAATATAATATTAAAAAAAATAAAGAACCTCCCACAAAACTCACGACAAAAAAGACAAAAGCAAAAAAAATAAATAAAAACACAGTAAAAGACAAAAAAAAAAGTTCTACCCACCCCTTAAAAAAAAATTAAAATCTGAATACTTAAAAAAACACAAATAAAAAGAACTAAAGGGAATCTGTAAGCAGGTTTGTACCACCTAATATGAGAGTAGTATAATGTAGGGGCAGACACCCTGATTCCAGCGATGTGTCACTTACTGGGCTGCTTGCTGTAGTTTTAATAAAAATCAGTTTTATCAGCAGGAGATTATCACTAGAGGACTAGTAAACCTGCTGCCATGTAGTCCTCCATATTCATGAGCTTTGCATAACCCCGCCTCCCACCACTGATTGGCCGCTTTCTGTGTACACTGTGCATAGGCAGAAAGCTGCTTATCAGTGATCTCAGAGAACCGCTAGATCTGCAGCAGAGAAAATGGATTTTTATCAAAACTGCACCAAGCAGCCCAGTAAGTGACATCGCGGGAATCAGGATCTCTGCCCGTACATCATGCTGGTGTAGCAAATACCTAGTGACAGATTCCCTTTAAAAAAACACACATAAAAACAGAAATAAAAAAGAAAAAGTCACAAATATAACAAAATAAAAAATCCTTCAAAAGTAACAAAAAAAAAAAAAAAACACACCTAAAAGTACAGAAATTCTGTACATCTATACAGCAAATGTTCACACTTGTGTTATGGCAGGTAGAATTAGGGAAGGACAAGCCTGGAAAAATGGAATTTAACAAAATACCAGCCACCCCCATATGTGAGTGTAGAAAACCTTTCTATAGCCCATTTTACAAGACAGACACGGAATAAGGCGCCCCCTGCTGTACATGAGAGGAAAAGCACATGTTTTAATATAGAGGTGAATCTATGCTCTCCACTGTATGCAGAGTAATGAAGCTGCTGAAAAAATAAATATACAGAAAAACATTTTTGTTGTTAAACCTTTTTGCTGTTCATATGTTCGGTCTTTTGATTTTTTTTTTTTCCCCAGCTTCTGGTTTTGAAAAAAGTGCACATACCTAATATATTTAGCGAATGTCCTTATTTCTAGGGTATATAGCTCGCCATGCATTTTTTCCCCAGTATGGAAATGAAGTTCTGGCACCTATAGTGCTGGAAGAATGCTGATGAAAATAAGTTTCATCAGCATTCTTCCAGCACTATAGGTGCTAGAACTTCATTAGAAAACGACAGGAGCGAAGCATACTGTGGAGGTGATGGAAATGGATTGCCTGCACTGAACGCCTGGATTTTTGTTAGGCCTGTATGCAGTTTAACCCTTTCACCCACTTTCAACCTTTCCGATCCGGCCAAATTTTACAATTCTGACCACTGTCACCTTATGAGGTTTGGGCTCTGAAACACTTCAACAGATCCCGGTGATTCTAAGATTTGTTTTTCGTAACATATTGTACTTCACGATAGCGGTAAAATTTCTTTGAATGACTTGCGTTTATTTATGAAAAATATTGGAAATTTGTTGAAATTTTTGCAATTTTCAAACTTTTATGCCCTTAAACCAGAGAGATCTGTCACACAAAATAGTTAATAAAAGACATTTCCCACATGTCGACTTTACATCAGCACAATTTTGGAACACCCCCACAAGTGACCCCATTTTGGAAACTAGACCCATTAATGAGCTTATCTAAAGGTGCTTCACAGAAGTTTATAAAGTGTTGAGCTGTAAAAAAAAACAAACAAAAAAAACAAATTTCCAACAAAAATTTTCTTTTAGCCCCATTTTTTTTTTTCATTTTCACAAGGCTAACAGGAGAAAATTAACCCCAAAATTTGCTGTGCAATTTCTCCCAAGCAGGCCAATACCCCATATGTGGGGGGAAATACTACTTTTGAGGCACAGCGCAAAGCTCAGAATGGTTTGATGGTGCCAGAACAGCAGAACCCCCCCCCCATATGTGACCTACTGTAATTTGACAAACTACACCTCCCAATTAATTCATCTAGGGGTGCAGTGATCATATTGGCACCACATGTGCCTCACAGAGTTTTATACCAGTGAGCGGAGAAGAAAAATTAATTACATTTTTACCGCTAAAATGTTGTTTTAGCCCCAAATTTTTTATTTTATCACAGGCCAGACGGCATCCACAGTGACTATCTGCCTTATTATAGGGAATCTTCTGCCGGTGGTTCTGTCTGAATCATGGATTTCAGAGATTTACACGGAAACTCCGATGTAAGCGCTCAGAGTAGAGTGCAGGATAAATGTGCGCCGAGCCTTACTGCGATCTTTGAGAGGCAGAATGTGAAAAGAAAAAAAAAAAAAAAAGCAGGTGAAGATTTTTTTTTTTTTTACGCAGTTCCTCCTATTCCTCGTACGGTCTAAGTGATTAGGCAACTTTATTCTTCGGGTCGTTGCGATTACAGCGATAACAGATTTATATATTTTTATGCTTGGCTGCTGTCACACAGACGCTTAGCCAAAAAAAAACAAAAACAATATATGTTTTGCATAACCACATTTTGAGAGCTATAATTTTTCCATATTTTGTCCCACAGAATCGTGTAAGGTCTTTTTTTTGCGGGACGAGTTAACATTTTCGGGCACATCACTTTTTTAAATTGCTCTCTATTCTGATTTTTGGGAGGCAGAATGAACAAAAACAAACCATTCCAAAAAACATTTTTTTTTTTTTTGGGGGGGGTTTATGTTGTTCCGCCTGTTGTAAAATTGATAAGGCCACTTTAGTATCAGTACGATTACAGCGATACCATATTTATATTTTCTTATGTTTTAAAGCTTTTACACAATATTTTATACTAAAAAAAATATTTTTGCATCGCTTTATTGAGCGCTATAACTTATTTTTCCTCTGATGGAGCTCTATGGCAGCTTATTTTTTGCGGGACAGAATGACATTTTCAGTTGTAGCATTTTTGTTTACATTCATCGCTTTGATTGTATTTTATTCCAGTTTTTGTTCGGTGGTATGATAAAGCATAGTTTATTTTCTTTACATCTACACTTAAAGTTAACTAGTGTGATAGTTTTAATAGGTCAGTTTTTTATTTTGAGATTTTAAAAAATATATATTTTTACAATTTTTTTTTTTTTTTACTTAGTCCCACTTTTTGCAGTCTGATCGCAGTTCTAAAGCATAGCAATGCTGTGCTTTGTAACAGTCAGTTCTGCACTGACACAAGGTACCTAGACCATGCAGAGCCTGGTGATCCGGATGTCGTCACAAGTTCACCATGGCACTGATCGTCACCTTCCCTTTCCTTCGAATGCTGCAATTGATATCGATCGCAGCATTTATAGGGTTAACCTGCCGGGTGTCAGCTGAACACCCGGCGGCGATCGCGTGCAGAATCGCCATGACGTATCCATAAGTCCAGGGTCTGCAAATACTTTCCAAACTGGAAGTATGGATACATCTAAGATCGTGAAAGGGGTTAACAAGCAGGCGAAGAGGCTGAGACCCCCACACCTGTCCTGGAATCAGATTCTGCTGCGGATGGATTACACTTCACAACAGGCAGTGGACAATAAAGCGGGTACACCTGAAGTATGGCACTTTTTTTTATGGATTTTCCAAGTGGAAAATGTCATTTTGGTTAAAGTTGTCATCTTATTAGTCATTGCATTGGCCACCATATAAGGCGAAGATTATTAAATAGTCAGTTCTTAACAAAACCCCCATAACCTTGTGAACCTCCATTTTTCGAGTCCTGCCGCTCTGTGTTTACACTGGCCGAGGATGCCATACCGGCAGATAACAGAGGTAACATTGTCATGAACAACAGAGGAGCACTTTGCCAGTTACTGGCTAGACAATGTGTCATCGCTTTAGGTCATACTTTAAGGGGTTGTTCAGGTTTGTGATAAAAATCTGCAGTGACTGTGACTGCAGACTTGTCACTCCTCACCGCGCACCCTGCACACTGTCAGGATTCTGAAATGCTAATAAATATTTTTTTTTTCTCCACCATGGTTTTTTTAACCCCAAATTTTTCACAAGAAATAACAGAAGAATATAGACGCCACAATTTTATACGCGATTCCTCATAGCGCTGTGTTCAGAAACTACTGGCAGGTGTCGATAGGGCAGAATTATTATTTTACTTTTAGGGCGCAGTCAGATGGCTGTAAAAAAATCACAGCAATGCTCGGACTGGCCGGTGGTTCTCCCAACCCGAGAGGGACAGCTGCGTAGAAATATATGAAGCGGTCATGGTCGGGTCACTACGGTCGGGCACTACGGTCCGATTTATACAGCAGTCTGACTGCGCTCGAAGAGTGCAGAATTAGCTGGACTAGGTTCATTGGCACCACCCCCGAGGAGCCAGAACAATAGAAAACCCACAAGTGTGGCTTCATTTTCTAAATGGCACCCCTCAGGGAAATCATCTAGGGGTGCAGTGAACCTTTTGACCCTAAAGTGTTTTCCGCAAACAAATGTTTGGGCTCAGAACGGAAGAACGACAGCTGGATTTTTGGAACTTGAATTTTGCTGAATTAGTATTGGGCACATGTTGCTTTTGTCTCTGCTGTACCCGTACATGAGAAACTCCTCAGAAGTATGCCCAGATTGGAAACTACACCCCATCAAGGGGTAAAACAAGGAATCTTACTGGTATGGTTACTTCAATTTGGGGGACGTACGTTAGGGTCTTGTTCACATTTAACATTATGAGCTCTGCGTTTTTTGTTTTTGAAATGAGATTTGAAAATTGTATGTATAGTGTTTTACACCATAAGGTGGATTGCTGCAGAGGGGAAAAAGAAAAAAAAAATCTTTAAATCTTCAGCTTAGCAAGTGTGGACGGCGGTAAGTGTGGACGGCGGTAAGTGTGGACGGCGGTAAGTGTGGACGGCGGTAAGTGTGGACGGCGGTAAGTGTGGACGGCGGTAAGTGTGGACGGCGGTAAGTGTGGACGGCGGTAAGTGTGACTTGTGATTCAGTGACTTTGGATTCAGGGAGTTTCCAAGGGAGGAATTGCTGTCTGTTTTTAATTAATATTTTGTATTTATTTTTTATTTAACGTTTCTGTGTGGTGCAATCCCCATTAGGAAATGTGCTCCACAATTGTTAATGCCATCCAGTGCACATCTTGCCACATGTATGCAGTCCTTGACCAGCCGGTCGAGGGTGCATACTGCTGTGCGAGATGTGAGCACATTGTGCATTTGGAAACCCAGATACTGGATCTAAATGTGCAGCTGGCAACACTGAGATCCATAGACAATATGGAGAGGAGTCTTCTGCTCACAGAGCAGACGCTCAATGGGATAGATGAGGAGGGGGATGGTAGGATGGAGCTGCAGGACAGTGTGGCAGTTAGCTGGGTGACAGATAGAAGGCGGGGTAGAGGGAAGAGTGCCAGGGAGGCTAGTCCTGATCTGGCACACCCCAATAAGTTTGCTAAGTTGGCAGATGAGGGGGGTGCCAGTACAGGGGTAGCACTGCTGCAGCCAGGCATGTCCTCTGAAAGCCGGAGGAGTGACTGCTCCAGTAAGGAGGGACATAGGAGAGCAGGGCAGGCCAGACAGGTGCTGGTAGTGGGGGACTCAATTATCAGGGGAACAGATAGGGCAATCTGTCACAAAGACAGGGATCGTCGAACGGTGTGCTGCCTACCTGGCGCTCGAGTCCGACACATCGCTGATCGGGTGGACAGATTACTGGGAGGGGCTGGTGAGGACTCAGCGGTCATTGTGCACATTGGCACAAATGACAAAGTTAGAGGTAGGTGGAAGGTCCTTAAAGATGATTTCAGGGAATTAGGCTGCAAGCTGAAAGCAAGGACCTCCAACGTGGTATTTTCCGAAATACTGCCTGTACCACGTGCCACGCCAGAGAGGCAACGGGAGATTAGGGAGGTTAATAAGTGGCTCAAGAATTGGTGTAGGAAGGAGGGGTTTGGGTTCCTGCAGAACTGGGCCGACTTCTCAGTGGGCTACAGGCTCTACGCTAGGGACGGGCTGCACCTCAATGGGGAAGGTGCAGCTGTGCTGGGGGAGATAATGGCTAGAAGGTTGGAGGAGTGTTTAAACAAGGGATTGTGGGGAGGGTATTCATTTTATAGGAGGGGAAGATAGTGCAGATAGAGAGCTGGGCACAAATAAGGAAGTTGGGGGTGGCGGTGGCATGGGGGGTGGGGTTAGAACAGTTAATAATTTAAGAAAGAATAGAGGTGCAGAGAGATACATAAAGTGCATGTATACTAATGCCAGAAGCCTCGCCAACAAATCCATACAAAATACGCCCCATATAATGCTCCATATTAAAATATGCCCCATATAATGCTGCATAAAGGTTGATGGTCCCATAAGATGCTCCATACATTATGGCCCCATACAATGCTCCATATATTGTGGCCCCATATGATGATCCATATATTGTGGCACCATACAATGCTCCATATATTGTGGCCCCATACAATGCTCCATATATTGTGGCCCCATACAATGCTCCATACATTATGGCCCCATACAATGCTCCATACATTATGGCCCCATACAATGCTCCATATATTGTGGCCCCATACAATGCTCCATATATTGTGGCCCCATACAATGCTCCATACATTATGGCCCCATACAATGCTCCATATATTGTGGCCCCATACAATGCTCCATACATTATGGCCCCATACAATGCTCCATATATTGTGGCCCCATACAATGCTCCATACATTATGGCCCCATACAATGCTCCATATATTGTGGCCCCATACAATGCTCCATACATTATGGCCCCATACAATGCTCCATATATTGTGGCCCCATATGCTGTTGCCGCGATTAAAATAAAATAAAAAAATCACATACCTCTCTTCGCTCAGGCCCCCGGCACTTGCGATAGTTACCATACGCTCTGCTCTGTCTTCCATCCTCTGCACTGACTGTTCAGGCAGAGGGCGGCGCGCACTAATCGCGTCATCTGACCTGTACAGTCACAGCCAGAGGATGGAAGACAGAGCAGCGCGCAGCGATGGAACGAGGAAGGCGACTATCGCGCAATGCTCACCTCCCCAGATATACTCACCTGCTCCCGGCGCAGTCCCTGGCAGCGTCTCACTGTCAGATGGTCTCCGGGAGTCGGCGGCATCTTCCTGTGTTCAACAGTCACATACCGCTCATTAAAGTAATGAATATGGACGCTAAGCTGAACTAGAACGGGTGCAGAGAAGAGCGACCAAGGTTATTAGAGGACTGGGGGGTCTGCAATACCAAGATAGGTTATTACACTTGGGGCTATTTAGTTTGGAAAAACGAAGGCTAAGGGGTGATCTTATGTTAATGTATAAATATATGAGGGGACAGTACAAAGACCTTTCTGATGATCTTTTTAATCATAGACCAGTGACAGGGACAAGGGGGCATCCTCTACGTCTGGAGGAAAGAAGGTTTAAGCATAATAACAGACGCGGGTTCTTTACTGTAAGAGCAGTGAGACTATGGAACTCTCTGCCGTATGATGTTGTAATGAGTGATTCATTACTTAACCCCCTTCTGACATCTGACGTACTATCCCGTCGAGGTGGGGTGGGCCCGTATGACCACCGACGGGATAGTACGTCATACGCGATCGGCCGCGCTCACGGGGGGAGCGCGGCCGATCGCGGCCGGGTGTCAGCTGCATATCGCAGCTGACATCCGGCACTATGTGCCAGGAGCGGTCACGGACCGCCCCCGGCACATTAACCCCCGGCACACCGCGATCAAACATGATCGCGGTGTGCCGGCGGTATAGGAAAGCATCGCGCAGGGAGGGGACTCCCTGCGGGCTTCCCTGAGACCCCCGGAGCAACGCGATGTGATCGCGTTGCTCCGAGGGTCTCCTACCTCCCTCCTCGCCGCAGGTCCCGGATCCAAGATGGCCGCGGCATCCGGGTCCTGCAGGGAGGGAGGTGGCTTACCGAGTGCCTGCTCAGAGCAGGCGCTGGTAAGCCTGCAGCCCTGCACAGCAGATCGCAGATCTGACAGAGTGCTGTGCACACTGTCAGATCACTGATCTGTAATGTCCCCCCCTGGGACAAAGTAAAAAAAAAAATTTTCTACATGTGTAAAAAAATAAATAAAAAATAAATTCCTAAATAAGGAAAAAAAAAAATTATTATTCCCATAAATACATTTCTTTATCTAAATAAAAAAAAAAAAAACAATAAAAGTACACATATTTAGTATCGCTGCGTCCAACGACCCAACCTATAAAACTGCCCCATTAGTTAACCCCTTCAGTAAACACCGTGAGAAAAAAAAAAAAACGAGGCAAAAAACGCTTTATTACCATACCGCCGAACAAAAAGTAGAATAACATGCGATCAAAAAGACGAATATAAATAACCATGGTACCGCTGAAAACGTCATCTTGTCCCGCAAAAAACGAGCCGCCACACAGCATCATCAGCAAAAAAATAAAAAAGTTATAGTCCTGAGAATAAAGCGATACCAAAATAATTATTTTTTCTATAAAATAGCTTTTAACGTATAAAAGCGCCAAAACATAAAAAAAATGATATAAATGAGATATCGCTGTAATCGTACTGACCCGAAGAATAAAACTGCTTTATCAATTTTACCAAACGCGGAACGGTATAAACGCCTCCCCCAAAATAAATTCATGAATAGCTGGTTTTTTATCATTCTGCCTCACAAAAATCGGAATAAAAAGCGATCAAAAAATGTCATGTGCCCGAAAATGTTACCAATAAAAACGTCAACTCGTCCCGCAAAAAACAAGACCTCACATGACTCTGTGGACTCAAATATGGAAAAATTATAGCTCTCAAAATGTGGTAACGCAAAAAATATTTTTTGCAATAAAAAGCGTCTTTCAGTGTGTGATGGCTGCCAATCATAAAAATCCGCTAAATAACCCGCTATAAAAGTAAATCAAACCCCCCTTCATCACCCCCTTAGTTAGGGAAAAATAAAAAAAATGTATTTATTTCCATTTTCCCATTAGGGTTAGGGTTATTGCTAGGGTTAGGGCTAGGGTTATTGCTAGGGTTAGGGTTATTGCTAGGGTTAGGGCTACAGTTAGGGTTGGGGCTAAAGTTAGGGTTTGGATTACATTTACGGTTGGGAATAGGGTTGGGATTAGGGTTAGGGGTGTCAGGGTTAGGGGTGTGGTTAGGGTTACCATTGGGATTAGGGTAAGGGGTGTGTTTGGATTAGGGTTTCAGTTATAATTGGGGGGTTTCCACTGTTTAGGCACATCAGGGGCTCTCCAAACGGGACATGGCATCCGATCTCAATTCCAGACAATTCTGCGTTGAAAAAGTAAAACAGTGCTCCTTCCCTTCAGAGCTCTCCCGTGTACCCAAACAGGGGTTTACCCCAACATATGGGGTATCGGCGTACTCAGGACAAATTGGACAACATCTTTTGGGGTCCAATTTCTCCTGTTACCCTTGGGAAAATACAAAACTGGGGGCTAAAAAATAAGTTTTGTGGGAAAAAAAGATTTTTTATTTTCACGGCTCTGCGTTGTAAACTGTAGTGAAACACTTGGGGGTTCAAAGTTTTCACAACACATCTAGATAAGTTCCTTGGGGGGTCTAGTTTCCAATATGGTGTCACTTGTGGGGGGTTTCTACTGTTTAGGTACATCAGGGGCTCTGCAAATGCAACGTGACGCCCGCAGACCAATCCATCTAAGTCTGCATTCCAAACGGCGCTCCTTCCCTTCCGAGCTCTGTCATGCACCCAAACAGTGGTTCCCCCCCACATATGGGGTATCAGCGTACTCAGGACAAATTGGACAACAACTTTTGGGGTCCAATTTATTATGTTACCCTTGTAAAAATACAAAGCTGGGGGCTAAAAAATCATTTCTGTGAAAAAAAAGAGGAATTTTTATTTTCACGGCTCTGCGTTATAAACTGTAGTGAAACACTTGGGGGTTCAAAGTTCTCACAACACATCTAGATAAGTTCCTTGGGAGGTCTACTTTCCAAAATGGTGTCACTTGTGGGGGGGGTTTTAATGTTTAGGCACAACAGGGGCTCTCCAAACGCAACATGGCGTCCCATCTTAATTCCAGTCAATTTTGCATTTAAAAGTAAAATAGCGCTCCTTCCCTTCCGAGCTCTGCTATGCGCCCAAACAGTGGGGTTTACCCCCACATATGGAGTATCTTCGCACTCAGGACAAATTGCACAACAACTTTTGTGGTCTAATTTCTTTTCTTACCCTTGGGAAAATAAAAAAATGGTGGCGAAAAGATCATTTTTGTGAAAAAATATGATTTTTTATTTTTACGGCTCTGCATTATAATCTTCTGTGAAGCACTTGTTGGGTCAAAGTGCTCACCACACATCTAGATAAGTTCCTTAAGGGGTCTACTTTCCAAAATGGTGTCACTTGTGGGGGGTTTCAATGTTTAGGCACATCAGGGGCTCTCCAAACGCAACATGGCATCCCATCTCAATTCCAGTCAATTTTGCATTGAAAAGTCAAATGGCGCTCCTTCCCTTCCGAGCTCTGCCATGCGCCCAAACAGTGGTTTACACCCACATATGGGGTATCAGCGTACTCAGGACAAATTGCACAACAACTTTTGGGGTCCATTTTCTCCTGTTACCCTTGGTAAAATAAAACAAATTGGAGCTGAAATACATTTTGTGTGAAAAAAAGTCAAATGTTCATTTTTATTTAAACATTCCAAAAATTCCTGTGAAACACCTGAAGGGTTAATACATTTCTTGAATGTGGTTTGAGCACCTTGAGGGGTGCAGTTTTTAGAATGGTGTCACACTTGGGTATTTTCTGTCATATAGACCCCTCAAAATGACTTCAAATGAGATGTGGTCCCTAAAAAAAAATGGTGTTGTAAAAATGAGAAATTTCTGGTCAACTTTTAACCCTTATAACTCCCTAACAAAAAAAAATTTGGTTCCAAAATTGTGCTGACGTAAAGTAGACATGTGGGAAATGTTACTTATTAAGTATTTTGCGTGACATATGTCTGTGATTTAAGGGCATAAAAATTAAAAGTTGGAAAATTGCAAAATTTTCAAAATTTTTGCCAAATATCCGTTTTTTTTCACAAATAAACGCAAGTTATATCGAAGAAATTTTACCACTATCATGAAGTACAATATGTCACGAGAAAACAATGTCAGAATCGCCAAGATCCGTTGAAGCGTTCCAGAGTTATAACCTCATAAAGGGACAGTGGTCAGAATTGTAAAAATTGGCCTGGTCATTAACGTGCAAACCACCCTTGGGGGTGAAGGGGTTAAATTTAAGAGGGGACTGGATGCCTTTCTGGAAAAGTATAATGTTACAGGGTATATATATTAGATTCCTTGATAGGGCGTTGATCCAGGGAACTAGTCTGATTGCCGTATGTGGAGTCGGGAAGGAATTTTTTTCCCCAATGTGGAGCTTACTATTTGCCACATGGTTTTTTGCCTTCCTCTGGATCAACATGTTAGGTTAGGCTATGGGTTGAACTAGATGGACTTAAAGTCTTCCTTCAACCTTAATAACTATGTAATAAAAACATGATTGTATTAGTGTTTTCTAGGTCAACGTTTTCTGAGAGTTATAAATTATTTTTGGAAACCATCGGCCAATGGGATACGAAGGAAGCCACACTCCATCTGTTAACCATCTAGATGCTGCTGTGACAATTGGCAGCATCTAAGGAGTTAGTGGCCACAAATGGTGCTAGCACCAAGAGTAGCCATCACAGCAGTGTCTAATGGAACATACAGGTAACAGCCGCTGCACCGGCTCTCCTGTGATCGCTCACCGACAGCACCGGAAATTCCAAGATTGGCACGTGATCTGGTCCTGAACTAATTAGGTCCCGATGATGGCTCCAGAAACGGAGCAGCCCGAGTTGGGTCCTGGAGGGAGCAGTCGCAGGTAAAACGCTCGCCGTAAATGTTTGACAGCACAAAGCTCATCAAGTGTTGCAGGTCATCAAGAAGTTTTACATTGATGGCCTATACTCAGAATAGTTCATCAGTGTCTCATCAGTGGAGGTTCGACACCAAATACCCCCCACCCATGAGCTGTTCCCAGTGTCAGTCAGAAGTGCTCAGTCCCGGATCTTCACAGAACAACTCTAGGGGGCATGTGCAGTACCGGCCTCAGCCACTGTACAGTAGGTGGAGCTGTTGTGCCATTTTGCCACTAAGCTCTTCCAGCGGCTGCCGGCACTAGGTGGTGATCGTGGGGGGGTTGCAGGCCCACTGATCGGATATTATTGACCTTTCCTAAAAATACACCATTAATGTAGAAGTCCCAGACAACCCCTTCAGTGCATTTATAGCAGATTGTAAGTGACACCTTTTAATATACAACTGCTGCAGGACTGCTTTCGAATAGTTACGTGCACCAGATGCGCATATATATATATATATATATATATATATATATATATATATATATATATATATATATATATATATATATATATAAAACACACCAGGAAAAATGAGCTTGATTCTAATTTTAAATCACTGTATTTAGTGCTATACATGTGTCAGTGTTGTGGTAACTATTAAATATCAGTCTGCAGGCACCGAAGAGGGGATTTAAGAAATGCAAAATAAAGAAAATGCAAAAAGAAACAAACAAAATTCCACAATATCTCAGCAATTCGTCAACCTCCTCGCATGTAACAAAGAAAACAGGAATATACAAAAATATTTTGTCTATGGAGGGCAGCTGTGACACCCACCCGTCTTGTATGTGGCTGTTAAGCTACCGGCTGCAGAAGAAGCCTCAGTAGTAGTGATGAGCGAGTGTACTCATTGCTCTGGTTTTCCCGTGCACGCTCGGGTGGTCTCCGAGTATTTGTTAGTGCTCAGAGATTTAGTTTTTGTCCACGCAGCTGCATGATGTACGGCGGCTAGCCAGGCTGAGTACATGTGGGGGTTGCCTGTTTGCTAGAGATCCCCCACATGTAATCAGGGAAAACCAGAGCAACGGGTATACTCGCGCGTCACTACTCACCAGTATTCAGTGAGTAACAGCTGTAACCACACGCCGGCTCCCTCCCACCGACAGCCAGCCCCCCCCCCCCCCCCCCCAACTGACAGCTGGCTCTCCCTCCCCCAAACTGGCTCACCCCTCAGAATTGTCAGCCGGCTCCCCCCCTTTCCCCCAAACTGGCTCACCCCTCAGAACCGACAGCCGGCTCCCCCCTCTCCAACCGACAGCCGGCTCCCCCCTCTCCAACCGGCTCCCCCCCTCCAACCGACTCCCCCCCCCTCCAACCGACTCCCCCCCCCCTCCAACCGACTCCCCCCCCCCTCCAACCGACTTCCCCCCCCTCCAACCGACAGCCGACTCCCCCCCTCCAACCGACTCCCCCCCCCCCTCCAACCGACTCCCCCCCCCCCTCCAACCGACTCCCCCCCCCTCCAACCGACAGCCGGCTCCCCCCTCCCAACGACAGCCGGCTCGGCAGTGCATGAGTGCAGAGCAAGGGTAATGATGGAGAACACGGCTACAGAAATACAACATTAACATTTAATAAAGGAACAAAAAGACAAACCACATATATAAAAAGAAAACGGCCACAACAACAACAACATTGCCACGTTTAACGCCCATGGCAGAGGAAAAGAAAGAAATGCCAAAAATATGAGCACAGGAGAGCATTCTGTTTTAGGTCCACCAACAAAGGAACCCCACCATATGCCAAATAACATACTCCTGGTGGGACCCAACATGCAAGAGTCTCCGGATGTGGGTTGTCCTGCCAGAAACTCACACGTCCATGATGTGAAGTCCTTCCTATGAATCTGGCACTAGGACACCGTGGTCTTCATCGACCGATGAGCTGTTAGGAACTTTGTCAAAACGGTTGGACCTCCTCCGCCTTGTATCACGAGTGGATACACTTTCTTGGACAGTGGCGGTACTCAGCGATCTTCTCCTGTTTCTCTTGGCCACGTTCGACACTTGGTAGCCACTCAGGTTTTCCTTGTTTGGGCTGTGGACTGCAATCTCCAATGTCAAAGCAGAGTTCTCCTCACGCCTCATAACAGAACTTACAGATTTCCTTCTCTTGGTCGTCTCATCATCTTTGTTCTCCCCCACCCACAACAAACCATTGACTGCAGAGTCTCTGCGCAGTCTCATACTACGTCTCACCTTCTTTTCTTGTGTTGGAAACTGCAGAACTTCATCAATCGGAAGACAGAAGTCACTCACGGCGGATTCTGAATGAGGCAGCATAACAGTACCGAGTTCTCCGAGAGCATTTTGCTCAGGGTTTGAAAGAAGAGTGTGGGACACTTCATAGTTTCTTGAAGACCTTCTGGATTTTTGGGGTTCGGAGGCGATTAGTGGTATAGAGGAGTTGGTGCTTGCATTTTCGGCTGAGGAGCACACTAATGTTCCTTGCACTGGATCATCAATACTTACTGGTTTGTGAGAGGTCTGATCAGCATCTCGTGGAGTTACAAAACAACGAGACACATAGAAACGTGTGGAAGAACGACGACGTTTGGAATTCTTGGTCTTCAGTTTCTCCTTATTTAAACTGGAGGAAAGACCATTTGCAGCAAGTTTGCCAAACTGGTCTGTTACCCCTATCCTAGTAGGAGACTGAGGGCATTCACCTTGGGAGGTCAGGTCCAAGACATCAAAAGCAGGAAGGTCTTGGACCTTTTCTGGAAATCCACTCTTGGAGACTGTCATGTCCTCCATCGTTGGCTCGGCTGGTTCATCTCGTGTCCCAACATCTTCTAAAATGTGGACTGGTGACTTTCCTGGCTCCTTATCTTCAAAATTTACCTCCGGAAAATCGTCAAATGTATACTGGGTCTTGATCTCTTGGACTTTACCAGCTTTATGGACCTTATCCACCAAAGCTTTACCTAGCATAGGAAAACCAAAAAAAGTCAAAATCGCAATATAAACCAGCAAGCAATCTACACTATCACAACAACGAATGGCCTGCCGTACCGTGAGGAACACCCCATGACGTGGGAGCAGGTGGTGTGGTGATGCTCTCCGGTACCTCTAGGATTGGACTCAGCAAAGGCTTCTTGGATACGACGTCTCGCTCGCTATACACAGGTTTCTGGACAAACTTCTTGGATCTCCGACCTTTCTTCTTGCCTTTTCCCCGGGGAGCTTTCACCTGTGTGAGGTTACATATGTTGATTGCAATCTTACCCATTTTGATCACATCTCTCCCATGAAAAACTAGAAGAACCTTGTAAACTAGTTACGTAGTCAAGACTGATCCATTTTCTTTTTAGAGCACATGAACTTGTGAGCGCTACACTGGCACTTCTGTAACATGTACAGCACGGGCTCAGGAAGGGTCGCAGGAGATTGGAGTCATAGCCTCTCATATTTAGGACGGGTCCTTATGGCTATTTGACTAAAAGGGTGGATCATGTGATTGCTGGGTCTCAACACACGTCTGGTCAGCCTAACTTCGCCCAGCGCACCAATATTGTGAAAGCAAAACGAACACCCCCCCCCCCCAAAAAAAAAAAAAAAAAATGAATAAAAAAAATCAAATATATAAAACAAGACGACAAAAAAAAAACTTGGAAAAAAAAATAAATAAATCACACACACACACACACACACACACACACACACACACACACACACACACACACACAATGATCCCATGACGTGTCCTGCGGCATTATTTATCCCCCTCACCTTTCTGAAATGTCGGTCTTAGGTTTCAGAGTCCGGTCGCCATGTTTTCTGGCTAATTTCAGAAAGTTCCCGTTCCCTAGAGCCATGTAAGAGGCCGCGGTCAGACCCCCGCACAGGGAAGGGGTGTTAATGGACTTACCTGGACTTCGATGATCGCTGACTTTCTGGATTTCTTGGCCGTCGCTTTGACTGTCGCCTTTGAGCTGTTACTTTCTGGGGTCTCCTCGCGGCCGCTCGACTGTGAAGAAGCCGAACATTAAACCAGTCTTCATTGACGGCCACATTACTTGTGGGGGTACACAGCCATTTCCCCCATAAGACTGCACTGCCATTAACAGAACTGTTAATTCTGGAGCCCGTACACTTAAAGGGGTTGTGCACTGCCCGTCTCGTGCCCAATCTGACCAGGCGCAGGGAGCGGATTCTGGCTTGGGAAGCCTGGCACACACATACTTTCAGTACATTGATTAAGTCACAGGCTGCGCTAAGAGGCCGCTCCCCGGCGGCTGCGCCCCATCCTGCTCCCTCCATATATATGTGTGTATAGACACCTGTCAGGGTAGGAAAAGCTGCCGGGGACCCACCTAGGACTAGTGAACCCGCTTACAAATTAGGTTCTCTCTGAAACACTGCAGAGTATAACATCTCTGGCTGAGTTTCTGATTCATGCGGCCTATGGGTCAGGCAGAAGAATCTAACATAAGGTGCCCTTTAAGGAGTATTCCCATCTCCAAGCTCCTGTTCCAATATGCAGCAGGTTTAAAAATAATAATATTCGCAAATACCTCCAATTAGAAATGTAGTATAGGTCTTCTGATTAGCAATGTCACTTAACCCCACGTGCTGGTGATGCAGTCGCTTAGGAACCCATGACTATGGCCATATAGTGACAGTTAGTGGCTAGTGGTCATAACCATGGATACCTCAGCTACTGCAATGCCCTGAGATATAGCTTATCAGAAGAACTATACTACATTTCCAATTGGAGGTATTTGCCAATATTCTTATTATGCCTACTACATATTAGATAAGATCTTGAAGATGGGAATACCCCTTTTAGTCAAAGAGGAGATTTTTGTGTATTCACCGTAAAATCTCTTTCTCTTAGCCTCTAATTGGGGGACACAGGACCATGGGTGTTATGCTGCTGTCCACTAGGAGGCGACACTATGCATAATCTGAAAAAGATTAACTGTGGCTCCTCCTGTGCAGTATACACCCCTGGACGGCATCAGCCTTCTCCAGTTTTGTGCAAAAGCAGTAGGAGGAACGTAACATGAATAACATAATTATGCCTGTAAGAAGGCAACTATGTACGAGCTCAAGAAAACAATATGAGAACTCAACAGTTACAACGGCCCGGAAAGGGCAACAGGGTGGGAGCTGTGTCCCCCAATTGGAGGCTAAGAGAAAGATTTTACGGTGAGTACACAAAAATCTCCTTTACTCTGTCGCCTCATTGGGGGACACAGGACCATGGGACGTCCTAAAGCAGTCCCTGGGTGGGAAGCAATGGACGAATATTGTGCAGACAGGCCCCTATACTTAGGGCACCGCCGCCTGCAGGACACATCTACCCAGGCTCGCGTCCGCTGAGGACTGGGTATGAACCCTGTAGTGTTTAGTAAATGTGTGTAAGCTAGTCCAAGTGGCCGCCTTACACACTTGTTGTGCCGAAGCCTGGTGCCGAATGGCCCAGGAGGCCCCTACCGCCCGTGTAGAGTGTGCCGTACTACCGGCTGGAAGAGGAGAATTCTTAAGGCGGTAGGCCTCTTGTATGGTGGATTTGATCCACCTGGCAAGGGTAGCTTTGGAAGCTGGCAGACCCTTGTGGCCGCCTTCCGGAAGGAGGAAAAGAGAATCAGACCTCCGGAAGGACGCAGTCCTAGACACGTATATACGCAATGCCCTGACAAGGTCAAGCGTATGCAGAGCCTTCTCCACTCTATGAACCGGAACCGGACAAAGGGATGGTAGTGAAATTTCCTCATTGAGGTGGAAGTCGGACACAACCTTCGGAAGGAAGGATGGGACCGTACGAAGAACTACCTTGTCCTGGTGAAAAGCTAGGAAGGGCCGTCTGCAGGAGAGTGCTGTCAGTTCAGACACCCTGCGTAGCGAGGTGATTGCCACCAGGAAAACCACCTTCTGGGAAAGAAGGCGGAGCGGGACCTCCTTAAGGGGTTCGAAGGGTGGTTCCTGCAATGCTGTCAGGACCAGGTTGAGGTCCCACGTTTCTAGCGGTCGTCTGTAGGGGGGAACCAAATCGGGAAACCCCCTGAAGGAAAATCCTTACTTGCGGCTTGGTAGCAATGCGCCTTTGAAAAAGCACTGAGGGCTGACACCTGGCTCTTAAGCGAGCCCAATGACAGCCTGGCCTCCAGACCCGATTGGAGAAAACCAAGTACTTTGGGTAGGGAATAAGGGAGTGGGATCTGGCCACGAGATTCGCACCAGGTAAAGAAAGCTTTCCAGGTACGGTAATAAATCTTGGCAGAGGATGGTTTCCGTGCTCTGATCATGGTTCCAATGACGTCCGTCGAGAGCCCTGCCTGGGTTAGAACCCAGGTCTCAAGGGCCACGCCATCAAATTGAGAGCCCCTGAGTTCTGGTGGTAGAACGGGCCTTGTGATAGAAGATTGTGGCGGTCGGGGAGACGCCAGGGGGCGTCTGCTGTGAGTTGTACGATGTCGGCGTACCATGTGCGTCTGGGCCAGTCCGGTGCAATTAGGATGGTTGGAACTCCCTCTTGTTTGATCTTCCTCACCACTCTGGATATCAGGGGGAGAGGTGGAAAAATATACAGAAGCTGGAACTGGGTCCAGTCCTGAACCAGAGCGTCTGCTCCGAGCGACCGCGGATCGTGTGTTCTGGCCATGAAGTTGGAGACCTTGGCATTGAAGTGGGATGCCATTAGGTCCACATCCGGGGTCCCCCAGCGGAGACAGATCTGTTGAAAAATTTCGGGATGGAGAGACCACTCTCCCGAGTCTATTCCTTGTCGGCTGAGGAAGTCTACTTCCCAGTTGTCCACACCCGGAATGTGGACCGTCGAAAGAACCGACCCCGTGTCCTCCGCCCAGCGGAGGATGTGTGACACTTCTCGCATCGCCTGGGTACTGCGGGTCCCCCCTTGGTGATTCACATATGCCACAGCCGTGGCATTGTCCGACTGTATTCTGATGTGAGAGGCTGCCAGTAAGTGATGGAAGGCCCTCAATGCCAGAAGGATGGCACGAATTTCCAGGATGTTGATGGGCATGGTCGCTTCCACTGGGGACCACTTGCCCTGTGGTGTAGGTGCACCGCACCCCAACCCGTCAGGCTCGCGTCGGTGGTCAGAACCTTCCATTGACCTGTGAGAAAGGATTTCCCCTTTGCTAGCGAGGTTGACTTGAGCCACCAGTGCAGGGACCTCCTGGTTGACGACGTTAGCTGGAACTCCCTGTCAAGAGAAAAGGGATTCCTGTCCCAGGACTTGAGAATGGCTAGTTGGAGAGGTCTGAGGTGAAACTGGGCAAATGGGTCAGCTTCTATTGCTGCTGCCATCTTGCCGAGGACTCTCATGGCAAACCGGAGAGATCGAGGGGGTTTGCAGAGGTGGGTGCGAGCTGCTAGTCGGAGAGCCAGTGCCTTGTCCTTGGGAAGGAGCACTAGACCCCTGGAGGTGTTGAATAACATTCCCAGGAAGGTCAGGGACTGACTCTGGGTTGGTGATGACTTTTGTAGGTTGATTAACCAGCCCATGCGACAGAGTATCGGTTGTGATTGAGACGCTGAGCTCGCAGTCCTTGAAGGTGGGAGCCTTGATGAGTAGATCGTCCAGGTATGGAACGACTACTATGCCTCTGGAGTGCAGGATGTCCATGGTGGCTGCCATGACCTTGGTGAACACTCTGGGAGCCGTGGCGAGTCCAAAGGGGAGAGCCACGAATTGGTAGTGGTCCTGGCCTATTGCGAACCTGAGAAACCTCTGATGGGCAGGTGCAATGGGTATATGCAGGTATGCGTCTTGTATATCTATGGAGGCGAGATATTCTCCCTTCTCCATGGACGCAATGATGGACCGAAGGGACTCCATGCGGAAGTGACGGACCCGTACATATTTGTTGAGCTGTTTTAGGTCTAGTATGGGCCGTATGCTGCCTCTTTTCTTGGGAACTACGAACAGATTGGAGTAGAACCCTCGGAAGCGGTCGGTCGTGGGTACCGGTACTATGACTCCTGCTTGAAAAAGCGAGGAGACCGCTTGGTGGTAGGCACGAGCCTTGGCTGGCGGTTTTGGGGGGACAGAGAGGAAGAATCTGTCCGGTGGGTTGGAGGTGAAGTCTATTTAGTATCCGGAAGACACTAGTTCCCTGTCCCACCTGTCTTCTGTAATAGGCAGCCAGACTTGATGAAAGAGCAAAAGTCGGCCGCCTACTGGTGTGGTGTCTTCTGGAGTCCGTGAGTCATGATGAGAAGAAAGTTTGAGATTTTCCTCCTCTGGGCTTAGGCTGGCCTGCTTTTGACTGCCAGGTCTTGTCCGACCTTTGCGTCGATCGTGAGTTGTCCCTGCGTGGGGAACGGTTACGATTTTGTGCTGGACGCAAGACGGACCAGCCGGAGGAATTCCCAAAGGATCGGAATCGAGTTTGGTTACGCTTCTTGTAAGTGCGTTTAGGTTTCAGTTGGGGAAGAGAAGTACTCTTACCCCCGGTGGCGTTGGATATCAGTGTCCAACTGTTCACCGAAAAGTTTCCCACTGAGGTAGGGTAGGTGCGTGAGGGACTTCTTTGAGGCTGCGTCCGCTTTCCATTCCCGCAGCCAGAGGATAAGCCGAATCGTGATGGCGTTTGATGCTATCCCCGCTACTCCCCTTCCTGAATCCAGAGCTGCATGGAGCATGTAGTCTGCTACAACTGCTATTTGAACCGCTTGGTCCGACAGGTCAGGAGCGGATGCTTGGAGAGCTTGTAAATTCTTTGCCCAGCCCAGAATGGCTTTGGCAGCCCAAACTGAGGCGAACGCGGGAGCCAGGGATGCCCCTGCTGCCTCGAAAATTGAACAAGCCATGCGTTCTTCCTGCCGGTCTGCTGCGTCCCTGAGGGTTGAGCTATCTGGCAGTGAAAGGAGGGTCTGTGCTGCTAGCCTGGAGACTGGGGGGTCCACTTCAGGTGGATCTGTCCATTCCTTGGTGTCCTTCTGTGGGAAGGGGTACCTCGCCTCCAGATATTTGCGATTAGCGAATTTTTTCTCAGGCTGTGAGAGCTGCTTTTTAAGGATCGCCTTAAACTCTGGGTGGTTAGAGAAAACCTTAGGCGGCTTCAGAGGTCCTTCAAAGGAAATCTTATGTTCTGGGGCCTCTGGTGGCGGATCAGAAATGTCCAGCACCCGATGGATGGATGAAATTATGTCCTCAACTAGCGCTGTATTGCTAGGAGGGATTGGGATCAGGGACCCCTCCGTTTCTCTGTCTGAGTCAGAGTCGCAGATGCCTTCCGAAACCTGTGTATCACTGAGGCGTCCCCTGCTGAGTGGGCCGGGAAAGAGGCCTTCTCCGGTCAGGGATTGCGGAGATCTGCATCATCTGTCCCTGGAATGGGACGGTCTAGATGACCTGGAGCTACGGTGTCTATCCCTAGAGGGGGATGACCGTGTGCTATGGGATGACGCAGATGGACTTGATCCATGGGTCCGCTTGTGTCCTGACCTAGACGTGGATGTGCCAGGGTCATTTTGTTCCTGAGTCAAGCTCTCCCTTTGCTGGGTAACGGTCATAGCCGGGGCATGACCCTGCAGAGCCTGAAGCAATGTGGAGGTTAGGTTATCTATAGACAGCGTCATAGATTGCGTTATCTGAGTAGCCCATTCCGGCGTGGCATTAGACACCAAGGCATTGGCAGGGGCTTCTTGGGGCTCTGACACATTAGTTTGTATACAGTTCTGACAATGCGGGTACGTGCTACTACTGGGGAGAGCGGTCCCGCAGGCTGTGCAGAATGCATAATAGCAGTTCTGCCTGGTTCTCTTGGACCTTGAGCCCGGCATAGTGCACAGAGTGCAGAAGGGCTGGCTGCAGAGGACCTTACAGGGGTAGAGAAGCCTATAGGGGAGCCTTATAGGTAATATGGATTCACGGCTGAGTAAAAAGAACCCAGCTGTGATCTTACCCCACCAGTGCAGTGTGCCCCTAGGTCCAGCGCGAAGATCCACAGTCCTGTGCCCCCCGGAGACTGGCTGCCTGGTCCTGCAGACCGGTAGATGCAGGGTTAATCTGCAGCTGAAAATGGCTGCTGAGACAGAGAGGAAAGGAGGAGAAGGGGGCAGAGAGCTGGAAAAAGGCGGCAAGGCTGTGTAAAAACATGCCCTTTCCGTCTCGATCGGCCCCCTCTATGACACTGTAGAGTGTCATATTTGTCATCCGGGGGGGGCGGGCCGGGGGGCGGAGAGGAGGCGGCAGCTTCAGCTAGGCCGAAGCCGGGGCCTAAATTAGATGCCTGAGGCCCAGAAGGGCTCCAGGCCGGCGCGAACGTCCGGGAGGGGGTCGGATCTGAACCGGACCCCTCCGGATTTAAAGGCAGGATAGCGGTGGGGCTGTAAGCGGAAGGGGGAGCCCGGTAGGGGTCTCCCTGAGGCAGTATAGAGCTGGTGCTGCCGCAGAGACAGGGACGCTGGGAGCCCTGTGTCTGTGCCATGCCTGCCTGCACTCCCCCCGGCCCCAACAGGAGCCCGCATCTGGGCTGGGGTCCCTGGATGCAGGTGCAGTGTGCTGGCCCATTGCTGGGAGCTGTAGAATGCTGCCTGTACAGGCCCTACCTGAGGTGTCTCAACCTAATACCCCCAGAGGGGGATAGGGAGGGTGCTGTTGTCACCTTCAGGGGCCTTTATCCTCGCCTCGACCTCAACCCAGAAACCAAAAGGAATTGGGGAAGGAGGGGGGGTCTCGACTTCGAACCAGCACCCGAGGGACTGGGGAAGGAGCAACATGGGGAATAGCCATCACTACTTCAATTGGGCACCCCATAATAGGGGGCCGAGGAAGGAGCCATGCCGGGAGTCTCACAGGAGACCCACTTTTCTTCATCTGTAATCCCGTCGGAAAAAACGGAGTAAAAATCTTTTAGGCGTGTCTCCTATGCGACACTAAGCAAAAACTGGAGAAGGCTGATGCCGTCCAGGGGTGTATACTGCACAGGAGGAGCCACAGTTAATCTTTTTCAGATTATGCATAGTGTCGCCTCCTAGTGGACAGCAGCATAACACCCATGGTCCTGTGTCCCCCAATGAGGCGACAGAGTAAATAAAATAAATAACCACAACAAAGGCACCTAAGTGTACAATCGCAATTGTTTCACATATACAAAAAAAAATATTACAATTACTATGCTAAAAAGTGTAAGGTCGGGGCAGCAATGAGCGCCAGCAGCGCAGGCGAGAACGAGTGAGATACCTTCCGCTTATTGGCGGAGCGCGTCTCCCGGATTACAGCGAATGAGACGTCCAGAGAGGAGGCCGTGGATTCTATGGACAAACAAAAAACACCAAATTACTGACCCCAGAACTTCTCCTCGTAAGATATTAGATGGATGCCATCACTACAAGTGAGGTGGTACCGAAGCCACAGGGCAGGACATACACGTCACAATATGGCGGTGCACAGAGATGGGATGCACTACTGCGTCCTAAGAGGCCGTTACAAGAGACTGTCCCAGAGGCCGTTATCGGACCCTCGGTTGTCGCCTGCCTTGTACAGCTCTACCTGGAGCAATGCCCTTATTATTCCATTATGTCAGGGTGCGGGACAGACACTTACCGTCTCCAATGTCTGGAGGTTTCTCAGCCTCCTCTGCAGCCTCATTACAGGAGATCTCCAGGTCATGGTCACTGGAGCTGCTCGTATCGACTGCAGCTTCTATGTGTTCATCAGGACCGCACTCCTCTGTGTCCCCGGAAAAGGAAATCATGAATGGTCACACTGGATTCACAATCAGCAAGTACACAAACAGCCGGGAGCCAAGCCTGCGCGGCACAAACAGCCGGGAGCCAAGCCTGCGCGGCACAAACAGCCGGGAGCCAAGCCTGCGCGGCACAAACAGCCGGGAGCCAAGCCTGCGCGGCACAAACAGCCGGGAGCCAAGCCTGCGCGGCACAAACAGCCGGGAGCCAAGCCTGCGCGGCACAAACAGCCGGGAGCCAAGCCTGCGCGGCACAAACAGCCGGGAGCCAAGCCTGCGCGGCACAAACAGCCGGGAGCCAAGCCTGCGCGGCACAAACAGCCGGGAGCCAAGCCTGCGCGGCACAAACAGCCGGGAGCCAAGCCTGCGCGGCACAAACAGCCGGGAGCCAAGCCTGCGCGGCGCAAACAGCCGGGAGCCAAGCCTGCGCGGCGCAAACAGCCGGGAGCCAAGCCTTCATAAAACACACAAATTGCTGTCCGAAATCAGCGTAGGGTAACAAATATAAATCACAAATTGCCAAAAGGCAAATAATCCCTAAACCAAGACCATAAAATGTAACTTTTAATCAATACTACTAAAGGAAATATTAAAACTCACACTGGTCAGTTTAACATAGAGGACGCAAGTATGCTACTAATTAGACTCACGTCCTGTAAAGTGCTCATAGTCCTAACACTGTATTAAATTTCAGGCGTATGGGTCAATCTATTGCCATGAAACAGCTTCCCTGACCAGTGCTAATTAAAAATCGCCTGAAGCCTCACCAACATGTTTCGCCAGCATGACAGGCATCATCAGGGGATTGAGGCTCAATCCCCTGATGACATCAGTCATGTTGGCAAAACATGTCGGGGAGTTATAGGGCGCCAAGCCTGCGTAACGCAAGCAGCCATGTGCCAAGTCTGAATATTACTAGCAACCGCACGTTACAAACCACAAGGTACAAACTCTAAACACACAAAATCAAACGTACCTGGCAATGGAAAGGATGCGAGAGGATCAATGTTCAAGAATTCAGCATCAAAGCAAAGCGGCAGAAGAGGCTCCACCTAGATGAGAGCAGAATAATCACCATCATCTCACAGATGGGGCCCGATATCTCCCCAATATCAGAGGTCACACAAAGCGGCAGGGAGCCACAGTTACACCTCCTGGAAGTGTAGAAATAAACTGACCATCCCCAACAGCACACTGACACCGTCTGCCAATACCCAGCTGGCACACGATTCATACACTTCCAGGAGAAACAACAGTGGTGAATCAGGGATCCGAGAAGAGACGACTGATGCTCCATGCTAATGGCGGCATGGCGAGCGGACGGGTCCCACCCGAACACCACCTGTCAGAAGCTGGAGAGGACGCCCTCTCCATGATTAATAAAGAAGGGCACATTTCCCACCCCATCACCCACCTCATCTTTGGCATCAAAATCTGGCTGTGGCATCGGATCACACGGGCTCTGGCAGGTGGACTGTTCCGCAGATGGAGTGGCATCCAGTGTACAGTAATGATAGGGTGTGCTGCCACGACGTAGGGGGGTGTTAGCCGGTAGGGTTTTGTCAAATATCTCGGGGCTCAGCTCCTTTCCAAAGGTCACCCGCTTCTTTTTCTTCATCGAATCTTCTGATTTATCAACATCTGTGGTTTCCTCTTGAAAAAAAAAAAAAATGTAAAAAAACCAAACAAACCCAACATAAGTAATTGGAGGCCTGTGTCCGAGGTAGGCACACGCGCCATACAGACAAACGGTTGTTTCTGTGCATCGTGCACAAGCTTTGCACCACAAAAGTCGTAGAATTAACATAATGGTAGCATGGGGATCCTATCCAGGGAAGTATATGCCAACTGCGGGTCCCAGCTCTGGGGTCTGCGACTAACTCCAGAACTCCCAAATCATTCAGGGCCACCACTCCATTCCAGAAGGCATGTGATGGGGGCTCCATCCTCCAGACTGATGTGGGCTCACCAGACCCAAGTCCACATGTACCGCCAGCTAAACTTCAGTTAATATTTCCACACGTCCGTGCTATGCAATAGACCTTCAGTGCTTATTTAGGCTGCACACTCCGGCTGGCAGGACCTGTGGACCCTGACATCCTTCCACACTTCTGTTGCTGCCTGCTCATGATTGGTCAGCGTCATACAAGATGCAGAAGTACCAGACCCCCCCCCCCCCTCCCCAACAAAAATTCCTTAATAGCAGCTCCTTGGACCTCACTAAAGTTGACTCATTAAAGTGCCAAATATTTGATTGCTAATGTTTCCACAACGATGGGGTGAAAAAAAAAGGTCCTCTACAGACTAAGGATATTAAAGGGTTACTGGACTCCAAGTAACTATAGAATAATCCGTTCTGTGCGTACAGAGGAGTAACACTATTATCTGCCCATTATATGACTTGTAGCGCGCAATATTCTCCAGTTTTCCCAACTGCAGGCTGTATATCATAGACAATCCACTCTGAGCTGGTGGGAGATTAACTGCAATGATGTCTCCTGTAAAAAGCACAGAGGGATTCCTGCTCTTCACTGCTGAGTTATCACATAGACAGAAGCAACAGCAGCAAGAGGGAAACTATACAGTGATACTGAGCAGTCTAGATGTGATTCCACCTCAGCATGATCTTTCTGTGTCATTCTGTCTGTTTTCTCCCTTTGCTCCTCTGGCCTTCACCCTCTATAGAGTTGTGAGGACACCGCGTTTATTCTTAATTATGATGTACATTTCAGTAGGCCTAGAGACATGAGCTATTGTTCATATGATACACAACCCGTCCCACCTATCCTCAAGTGAGAGACAAAGAAGCGATCCCATAAATAAAATCAATATTTATTGATATAGATTAAAAGAATTCACAAAAAAGTTAAAAAAGCAAAATAACCGTAGGGGACACCATAACACCAGGCAATACATAAGTACAAGTGGTTAGCTACTCCAAGACAGCACTTCAATTTATCAATAAATGCCTAGTGACATCATACAGCAAAAGAAGGGGGTGGCCGACTAGTACAACTCATTCCTTGCACTTATGTGCTTTAAATTACAGCCTAAGTTAACTTTAGTAAAATAGCTTAATGTATGAACAAATCCTCATCCAGGAATATCTAGAGAATGTCTAAAGACCACCTTTATAAAGCCGCCTAGGAAAACTATACACATCCATTCATAACTATATCAAGTTAATTCAGCATGTTACCTCGTGATAATGGCGTCCCCTCACCCCGACGCGCGTTTCGCCTCCTGCTTCTTCCGGGGGCGTGCCAAGGTGAGGGGCAATAGTGCTTTTATATGAGAGGTTCAGTGCTCACCTATCAGCAGATTAGCGGCGCATCAAGCGTGACTCCGCCCCCTTGATGATGCGCTTCCCGCCGACGCTCAATGGAACGCAAGCCAAAGCTATGCGTTTCAGTGTATGAGCGTCGCAGGGAGCGACCGAGGGTCAAAGTCCCCACGCATGCGCACTTGCTGCAAGGGAGGAAAAAAGATGCAACGGATACTACAACAGTGAGAAAGCATATAAACCAGAAAACCGGAGGTGAATTACCACTTAATACTAATAATAAAGTGAATAAACGTGTTGATAAGAATGAGGGGAATAAAAAAAGAGAAAAAAAAAAAAAAAGAAGAAACAGTAAAAAAGTGCACATTTATAGTATTTAATACTGTATTTAATCACAATACCCCTGTGTGAATCCCAACAGTGCTTAATTAAATCATAATAAGTAAATAATACATAATCACCAAATAATACCCCAAAATAGAGTATTATGTATTTAATTAATAAAGTGCCGTGTGCCATATATATCCCTAACAATAATCCCATATACTGAGGTGCCCTGTGCAATATACAATCCCATTTGATAAAGTGCCATGTGCAATATACATCCCTAGTACATAGCCCCATACCACGAGGCAACCTATATCCCTTACAACAACTAAAACTATGTTACTTTTATATTCCACAATATCTGAATATAAATAATTAAATATAAATCCATTTACCAAACACCAATACTTCATCATAAACTGTATATAGTACCCCGATACCGATACATAAAAATACATAAATCCATGTGTCAATACCCCATATAGTACATCCACCATTTAAATTATTCCCAATAAAGTGCAATATACAGTATACTTCCCCAATAAGAGGGGTATATAAAAGGTGGCAGAATAAAAATAATAATAATAATAATACACAATGCCCAACAACAGTAATAAATATTCTATTATATAAACACTCGCATAAATCCCACCATGAATATATTAAAAATATACATAGACCCCCATAAAATCATAAATACAGTTATGTAACTATAAATGAATGAATGAAGTCTTCCTTTTCAGTGCTTCGTCGGTATTCCTCTCGTCTTCATCCTATCTTCTGATCCACTGCACATCTCATAGAAACAATGTGTATAGTAATAGAAATATCAGATATTTAGAACCTCTCATATACTAAAAAAGACACAGAGAACAAAAATTAGAAAATGTACATAATATCAATACAATATGCCTATTAAAATACTTATGAAGAATAGAAATACCCCTCAACCCCTAAAAAAATGCCAATTATAGGAATGCAGAAAAACCCATATTCTCGTTCAATCCTGCAGGACTTAAAGAACCCAAACGAAAGATCCAACGACACTCCAATTGTGCCAATGCCTTACCAATGTCACCACCTCTCACTCCCAGATCAAGTTGGTCAATGGCCTTAAATCTTAGTCCTCGAGATTTACAGTTGTGGTATCTTTTGAAAGTTTGGAGTTTCTTGACATCTGGGTGGATACTGCAAGTGATGGATCCGTGCACACGGACGTATTTAGAAAACCAACATCTACCAACTCATACCTACATGCGGATTCATCGCATCCATTAAGCACAATCAGAGGCATCCCAATAGGTCAGTTCCTAAGGGTCAAGCGAATCTGTTCGGATAACATTTTGTTTGAGAAACAATCTCGAGGACTAAGATTTAAGGCCATTGACCAACTTGATCTGGGAGTGAGAGGTGGTGACATTGGTAAGGCATTGGCACAATTGGAGTGTCGTTGGATCTTTCGTTTGGGTTCTTTAAGTCCTGCAGGATTGAACGAGAATATGGGTTTTTCTGCATTCCTATAATTGGCATTTTTTTAGGGGTTGAGGGGTATTTCTATTCTTCATAAGTATTTTAATAGGCATATTGTATTGATATTATGTACATTTTCTAATTTTTGTTCTCTGTGTCTTTTTTAGTATATGAGAGGTTCTAAATATCTGATATTTCTATTACTATACACATTGTTTCTATGAGATGTGCAGTGGATCAGAAGATAGGATGAAGACGAGAGGAATACCGACGAAGCACTGAAAAGGAAGACTTCATTCATTCATTTATAGTTACATAACTGTATTTATGATTTTATGGGGGTCTATGTATATTTTTAATATATTCATGGTGGGATTTATGCGAGTGTTTATATAATAGAATATTTATTACTGTTGTTGGGCATTGTGTATTATTATTATTATTATTTTTATTCTGCCACCTTTTATATACCCCTCTTATTGGGGAAGTATACTGTATATTGCACTTTATTGGGAATAATTTAAATGGTGGATGTACTATATGGGGTATTGACACATGGATTTATGTATTTTTATGTATCGGTATCGGGGTACTATATACAGTTTATGATGAAGTATTGGTGTTTGGTAAATGGATTTATATTTAATTATTTATATTCAGATATTGTGGAATATAAAAGTAACATAGTTTTAGTTGTTGTAAGGGATATAGGTTGCCTCGTGGTATGGGGCTATGTACTAGGGATGTATATTGCACATGGCACTTTATCAAATGGGATTGTATATTGCACAGGGCACCTCAGTATATGGGATTATTGTTAGGGATATATATGGCACACGGCACTTTATTAATTAAATACATAATACTCTATTTTGGGGTATTATTTGGTGATTATGTATTATTTACTTATTATGATTTAATTAAGCACTGTTGGGATTCACACAGGGGTATTGTGATTAAATACAGTATTAAATACTATAAATGTGCACTTTTTTACTGTTTCTTTTTTTTTTTTTTTCTCTTTTTTTATTCCCCTCATTCTTATCAACACGTTTATTCACTTTATTATTAGTATTAAGTGGTAATTCACCTCCGGTTTTCTGGTTTATATGCTTTCTCACTGTTGTAGTATCCGTTGCATCTTTTTTCCTCCCTTGCAGCAAGTGCGCATGCGCGGGGACTTTGACCCTCGGTCGCTCCCTGCGACGCTCATACACTGAAACGCATAGCTTTGGCTTGCGTTCCATTGAGCGTCGGCGGGAAGCGCATCATCAAGGGGGCGGAGTCACGCTTCATGCGCCGCTAATCTGCTGATAGGTGAGCACTGAACCTCTCATATAAAAGCACTATTGCCCCTCACCTTGGCACGCCCCCGGAAGAAGCAGGAGGCGAAACGCGCGTCGGGGTGAGGGGACGCCATTATCACGAGGTAACATGCTGAATTAACTTGATATAGTTATGAATGGATGTGTATAGTTTTCCTAGGCGGCTTTATAAAGGTGGTCTTTAGACATTCTCTAGATATTCCTGGATGAGGATTTGTTCATACATTAAGCTATTTTACTAAAGTTAACTTAGGCTGTAATTTAAAGCACATAAGTGCAAGGAATGAGTTGTACTAGTCGGCCACCCCCTTCTTTTGCTGTATGATGTCACTAGGCATTTATTGATAAATTGAAGTGCTGTCTTGGAGTAGCTAACCACTTGTACTTATGTATTGCCTGGTGTTATGGTGTCCCCTATGGTTATTTTGCTTTTTTAACTTTTTTGTGAATTCTTTTAATCTATATCAATAAATATTGATTTTATTTATGGGATCGCTTCTTTGTCTCTCACTTGAGGATAGGTGGGACGGGTTGTGTATGATACTGTGAAGTGCCCAATTGACTATTGTAGGACATATGTGGAGCGAGTATTGTTCATATGAGTCTGAACGTTAATGCTTGTTGTATGTCGAATTAAGGTTTGTTGATTTGTTGAATGGCTGCTGATTACCCATTGTCATTGCAGCTTATTGTCCTGCTATCCTTGAGGGACAAAGGCGCAGGTGAATTGAACAATCAATGTTTGTTAATTTGGTGAATGCCTGCTGACTGCCTATTGTATCGTTTCACACAGCATGTTGTTCTGCAAACATTCAAGAACAAAATATGCAGGTTAATTGAACACTAAAACCATGAGAAATGACCTCCTACCACTGCCCTCAAAGCTGTAGTAATGGCCCGAAGGACAGCTGTGGGTATAAAAAGGACCTCTCTCCTTCTACAGACAGACTCTAGAGGACAGCAGCCAAGGTGCCATGGCTCCTACCTCAGGAATACAGATTTTACCCACTGCCCACCACTGAACCAGGTTGGGACAACCAGGTCACCTGGCCACATACCTCAATGGACTGTCAGCTTCCTAAGCTTGCTGCTACCTCCTCTCTGTAGGTGCCCACTAAAAGCAAAGTGCTACTGGTTGGGGTAATTGGCCCTGGAAGCCTCGAAGTTGCAGACGTCCTAATTCCCGGCGCACCATCTTATGTACTCACTGGGACTATACCGTATGTTAGTGTCTGTTGGAGGTTCCATAAAGTATTGGCACAATGTGATACCCTCACCCGCTGTTGTCTTAGTATTCTGCCCACGGGAAAGGCGTGTGACATTCAGTGGGATGAGCCCTGGACCATGAGGTCTTTCTAAAGAGTCGGGCCAGCGGACGAGAGCACCCACTGACCCCCGCGTCTCCACAAGTAGGAGGTGTAACCAGACTCCTCACTGTGCTGACATTCAAGTCTTGTCTTGAGCAAGATGGATTTGAGAAGCTTCACTGAACCCCCAAACCCAGAGCAGAAGGGGAGTTCATGAAGAATGGGAAGAAGTGGCTTATAATTGGATAAAGAAGCAGGTTTCTTTGGTAACACGTATTCGAAAGTTTTTATATTGGCCTGTGTCGATTTATGCAACGTTTCTTGAAAGTACAGTTCCCTTGAAAATAAGAATCATCCACTTCAGGCCTACTTTCTATGAGCCAATCCGTGTACTACAGGGTCGGCTATTCATTCACATGTATGACCGGATGTATAACCACATCAAGAACTTTACCATTAAATATACTGAAAAATCGTTCGATAAAAAGAAATAAAAAAAATCCAAGTGCAGTGAAATGATGAAAAAAATACTGCAATTTCACCGTTGTTCTTTGAGTTTCTTTTTTATGGCATTTAGCAAAATGGACGTGACAATTTTCCTGGTCAGAACAATTATGGCGATACCAAAAACGTAAAAGGTTCTTGTTACATTTTAGTAGTTAAAAAAAAAAAAAAAAAGTTGTATTGTATTTTAAATAAATGTATTTAGTTTGTGTGGCTATTTTCTAAGACCAGTGAGGTGTTTTTTTTTTTATTTAATTTTCTGCGGATGGAGCTTGATTTTTTCACGTTTATTGATACCATTTCTTGGGAGGGGAGTGGAGACAAGAAAGAAACTGCAGTTGCACTGTTAGGATTTTTATTTTTGCTTTAGAGCATTTGGAATAGAGATTATTTTCATATTGGTGGCGATTCCAAATGTGTTTTTTTTTTTTTTTTTTAATAGGGAAAAGGGCGCTTCAAGCGTTATCTTTTTTTAGTCCCCTTAGGGGACTTGAATCTGCGATCCCTTTTACTTTATACTGTAACACTTCGATCTTGCAGTATATAGTGAATTAAACAATCTCTTACGCAGCCCCACAAGTCTGGGCTCTATGGGAATAAAAAGGTGGCGAAGACGGGGTCCTTCAGTAGGCCCATAGCGACAGTGACCACCCCACCCCCTTTTTTTAGGTGGTGATGGGCACCCCATGTGTATGCCATAGTGTCGCTGCAGGGTTGGTCAGTGGCATTTTATGGTTGCATAGCAGGAGGTCGCACTTCTGTCACTCGCCAGGTATGGAGCGGCTGAGTCCGCACCAAAACCCGAAAATATAATGTAAACCTATACTACTTGTATCTAACCCCCGCCAAGTTACCAATGTCTGAGCGTCTCACCGTCATCTGAGATTTTTGGTAGTGAAAATAACGTGGCGTCCTCCTCTCTGAGCCCGACCTGCAGAGGGGAAAATAAAGTGGATTAAATGGAATCAACACTAAACCCTTAAGAGGACCGTCAGATATGGAGGACCATTCCTCACATCTCCTGCGCTGTAGGCCCAGATCACACTGGACGGTCACTACATGGTGCAAGGAGCCGAGCTGTTCTGGCTCACTGACGGCAACACATTGTAACAGCTGATCGCTGGGGGGGGGGGGATCAATCTGATATTGACGAACGATTGTGAGGATATGTCATCAATATTCTCGTCCTGGACAACATTTATAATAACACTGAAAAATGCACATTTTTTTCCCCCTTTTAAATTTTATTAAAGTAGTAATCGACTGCGCTCTCTTCCACATCGGGAGGTTCCGTGTGGCCGGTGAGGTCACATCTACAGATATTTGTAAGCTCAAGTGCGCTATTTTGGGGGTTCGAGAGGCAAGCCTGGAGATCTGTAGACATGATATGGAAGTGGGTGGAGCCATTTAAGCGTCTCTTCCAGGGCTGTGGAGTCGGTGTTCATTTTGTGGAGTGTGTATAATACGGACCAACTCCGATTGGGTACAGTAGAACAATGCAGGATGTGCTGTAAAGTTTTTCAGAATAATTTGGGAAAGTTATGAAATGTCCTATAAATATCTGTTCAGTTCCTGATCTAAGGATCTGGGCTTTTAGTGGAGATGAATCTGTGCTGCACTTTACGCACATGCTCAGTAGTGACCAGGGCTGTGGAGTCGTGGATGAGATGAATCTGTGCTGCACTTTACGCACATGCTCAGTAGTAACCAGGGCTGTGGAGTCGTGGGTGAGATGAATCTGTGCTGCACTTTTTTTTCCTGTTTGTTCACGCCCTGACACAGCGGTTCCGTGCTCCGAGACCTGGGGAACGTCGGTATGGTGAGCTGGACTTTGTTCCTTTACGCTGCACTTTATGCACATGCTCCAAAGTGATCAGGGCTGCAGAGTCGGGTCAGGGAAACTGGGTAGGAGGTTTGGTTTACCGACTCCACAGCCCTGGTCTCTACCCTTATAAGGCGTTTTGGAATACCTTTCTATGAACATCCAATAATGTGGAATATCTGATCATCCAGCATCTACCATCTAAACAGGACATTGATGTACACCATTACACCCTTAAGTGGCGGTGGTGAACATGTATCCACTGTCAGACCACTTACCCTGAAGTGGACAAAATCTCTCCGGGGAGTCTTTTTCAGTGCAGGTTTCAGGACGGGTCCAAAGGAAGTTTCTGATATTAGTGGCACGGTGTATTCAGGTTCTGGAGGACTTAGGAGGAGATCTGTGAAATCTGTGAACATAACCTTTCGCTTACGGCTTCTTGAAGATCTTGGTAACGCTCGGGTCTCCTCAATTTGCACCTCCGCTGTCACATGGATATCACAAGCATTAGTCAGAAGAAAGCAAACAGCAGGTCACTTAGCTTTCCAACAGTCTACAGGTTACCTGTGTTACAATCACCTTTCCCTTTGGATAGTAGGAGGTTATCAGAATGGGAACTACAATGAACACGTACCCACCTCCTGAACAAGGACATCCCCCACGTGCCCCACCTCATGAACAAGGACCACCCCACCTCATGAACAAGGACCACCCCACCTCATGAACAAGGACCACCCCACTTGCCCCACCTCATGAACAAGGACCTGGCCCACCTCATGAACAAGGACCTGGCCCACCTCATGAACAAGGACCTGGCCCACCTCATGAACAAGGACCTGGCCCACCTCAAGAACAAGGACCATCCCACCTGGCCCGCCTCATGCACAAGGACCATCCCCACCTCATGAACAAGGACCATCCCCACCTCATGAACAAGGACCATCCCCACCTCATGAACAAGGACCATCCCCACCTCATGAACAAGGACCAACCCACCTGCCCCACCTTATGAAGGACCAACCCACCTGGCCCACCTCATGAACAAGGACCATCTCACCTGGCCCACCTCAAGAACAAGGATCATCTCACCTGGCTCGATGAAGACCTCAGTCGACAATCTTAAGCAATCAGGATCCACAGAAATTTCTGGCATACATTTCTGGAGATGCAAAACACAGGACGAAGGTCTGAATTAGATGGCAGGAAGAGGACTGTCGTCAAAGAGACTCTCATAAAATACATCCACTGGGATCCCCACCAATCCCAAAAGTCCCCTGTATGCAATATGGCTCCATTCACTTCAATTAGACTAAAGTAATGGCTAATCACTCTCTCAGAGGAGAACAGTGCGGTGGTCACAGATGTGCCCAACTGCTCCACTCACACAGGGACTATGGGACCCTTGTTCTCCAAGTTGGTAAGGGCCATCAGTCACTTACATTGCGGAGAAGTAATAAATGTATTTAATGAAAACACTTAAGACCATGCTACTTCCCAATGTACATGTGGGTTTAACCCTTTCCCTACTAAGGATATATCTCAAGCATCCTTGCAGGGACGCACACCAGTAGCCAAGCCCGTACGAGATACAGGTGCTTCTCACAGAATCAGAATATCATCAAAAGTAAATTTATTTCAGTTCTTCAATACAAAAAGTGAAACTCATATTATATAGAGTCATTACAGAGTCATGCATTTCACATGTTTATTTCTGTTAATGTTGATGATTATGGCTTACAGCCAATGAAAATCCAAAAGACATTTTCTCAGTAAATTAGAATACTTCATAACACCAGCTTGAAAAATGATTTTAAAATCCGAAATGTTGGCCTACTGAAATGTATGTTCAGTAAATGCAGTCAATACTTGGTCGGACTCCTTTTGCATCAATTACTGCATCAATACGGCGTGGCATAAAGGAGATCAGCCTGTGGCACTGCTGAGGTGTTATGGAAGCCCAGGTTGCTTTGATAGCAGCCTTCAGCTCGTCTGTATTGTTGGGTCTGGTGTCTCATCTTCCTCTTGACAATAGATTCTCTATGGGGTTAAGGTCAGGCAAGTTTTCTGGCCAATCAAGCCCAGTGATACTTTTGTTTGGAAACCAGGTATTGGTATTTTGGCAGTGTGGACAGGGGCCAAGTCCTGCTGAAGAATGAAATTTCCATCTCCAAAAAGCTTGTCGGCAGAGGGAAGTATGAAGTGCTCTAAAATCTCCTGGTAGACGGCTGCGCTGACTTTGGTCTTGATAAAACACAGTGGCCCTACACCAGCAGAGGACATGGCTCCCCAAACCATCACTGATTGTGGAAACTTCACACTAGACCTCCAGCAGCTTGGATTGTGGCCTCTCCACTCTTCCTCCAGACTCTGGGACCTTGATTTCCAAATGAAATGCAAAATTTACTTTCATCTGAAAAAACACCTTGGACCACTGACAACAGTCCAGTTGTTTTTCTCCTTGGCCCAGGTAAGACGCTTCTGGCGTCTATTGGTCATGAATGGCTTGACACAAGGAATGTGACACTTGTAGCCCATGTTCTGGATACGTCTGTGTGTGGTGGCTCTTGAAGCAATGACTCCAGCAGCAGTCCACTCCTTGTGAATCTCCCCCAAATTTTTAAATGGCCTTTTCTTAACAATCCTTTCAAGCCTGCGGTTATCCCGGTTGCTTGTGCACCTTTTTCTACCACACTTTTTCCTTCCACTCCACTTTCCATTAATATGCTTGGACACAGCACTCTGTGAACAGCCAGCTTCTTTAGCAATGACCTTTTGTGGCTTCCTCTCCTTGTGGAGTGTGTCAATGACTGACTTCTGGACATCTGTTAAGTCAGCAGTCTTCCCCATGATTGTGGAGCTACTGAAACAGACTAAGAAACCTTTATGAATGTTTAGGAAGCCTTCGCTGGTGGTTTTTGTTAATTATTCAAATTTACTGAGATAATGACGTTTGGGTTTTCATTGGCTGTAGAAGCCATAATCATCAACATTAACAGAAATAAACACGTGAAATAGATCCCTCTGTAATGACTCTATATAATATAGGAGTTGTACTGAAGAACTGAAATAAATTCACTTTCTGATGATATTCTAATTTTGTGAGAAGCTCCTGTAGGTCCCGGCAACTGAAAGGCCATAACTCAGATGAACTGCAGATAGAGCCGTGATCTAGGGCTTGTTTTAAGGCTGCAATACCAGACAACCCATGGAAGGAAGTGGTGTCATTTCTGGAAGAAAGCAACCATCTTGTGCAAGCATCATAAAAACCAAGAGAAACAGATCTAACACTTCTCTCTCAAGCCGTAAAGCATAGGAGAGCTCTGGTTGCCATTACACGTGGTTCCGGTACATACCTGGGAGCTTTCCAGGGGGTCTGATGGGCAGGACATAAATGAAGGCTCATGCAGAGCCCTGGAGACCCCTTGATTTGGAGCATCACACAGCTTATTCCTCTTCTCTGGGGGCTCCGATGCCCCCTCTACGTTATCTGCAAGACAGAGAACAGCAGTAAACTTATAATGGAGGAAAGAAACTGTCCGATCACAACTAAACAGGCAAAAGAAAATTAGTAGGGGTACGAGCTGTGTGACCCCCGCCCACAGGCAATGAGAACAAGGGGCTTCAAGTCCCAGGTAACAATGAACTGGACCCTGAGACTAATTGCATTAGAGACCATTAAAAAAAAACAACCCGAAACTGTAAAATTGACATCTACGTGTCCCCTGGTCCTACGTGAACTTGCTGGCAGCTCACTCATACTCCTGGCAGGATACTTTTGCATTGAAAGGAGAGCAGGCAAGTGATGGCTGCCTGGACGCCCGCTCCATCAGGAGGGATCACTCACCTGTCCGATTATAATCAGGAGACGTGATGAGCGAGCGTGCTGGGATAAGGTGTTATCTGAGCATGCTCGGGTCCTAACCGAGATACTTCGGCGTGCTCGAATCCCCGCGGCTGCATGTCTCATGGCTGTTCGACAGTCGCAACACATGCAGGGATTGTCTATCAAACAGGAAATCCCTGTAGAACAGCCGCGGGGACTCAAATATATTATCCGAGCATGCTGAAAACACTCAGCACCCGAGCATGCTCAGATAACACCTTATCCCAGCACGTTCACTCACCATTAATCAGGACACATCACACTCTCGATGCAGAAGAGAGCGATAAAGCATTAACCCTAAAGGAGTCACTTTTTTTTTTTTTTTCATACTTCTTGATTAGCTTTTCAAAAAGTTTGAATTTATAACCTGCTCCATTATTGTGTTTCCTTTTGAAAGTGCTTTCTCGGCTGCCCGATTTCTGCTCTTTTACAAGCTGCTTAGTACTGCTGCTCTAGCAAGAATCCATAATAACGAATAAAGAATTGGAGTTAAAAAAACAAAACAAAAAGGTACTTTAATCTGCTTTACAGCGACTTAACACAGATTCGATAAGTTGGGGGGGGGGGGGACCTGTTCCCTCTAGCATCACAGAATGTTACCTCCAGTCATCTGCTTCAACCCCCTGCTCAATGCAGGAGTCACTAAACCATCTCAGACAGATGTCTGTCCAGCCTCTGAAGACTTCCATTGAAGGAGAACTCACCACCTCTCGAGGCAGCCTGTTCCACTCATTGATCACCCTCACTGTCAAAACGTTTTCCATCCAATCTCTAATCTGTATCTTCTCCCTTTCAGTTTCTTCCCATTGCTTCTACTGTTTCCTTGTGTAAATAAGAATAAGGATGATCTTTCTACAGTGTGAGGGTATGTGCACACGTCCGGATTTCTTGCAGAAATTTCCTGAAGAAAACCGGAAATTTTCTGCAAGAAATCCGCATTTTTTTTTTTTGCGGTTTTTTTTAGCATTCTGCAAGCGTAATTAGCTTGCAGAATGCTAAAGTTTTCCAAGCGATCTGTAGCATCGCTTGGAAAACTGATTGACAGGTTGGTCACACTTGTCAAACATAGCGTTTGACAAGTGTGACCATCTTTTTACTATAGATGCAGCCTATGCAGCATCTATAGTAAAAGATAGAATGTTTAAAAATAATAAAAAAAAATAAAAAAATGGTTATACTCACCTGCAGACAGCCGATCTCAGCGGCGTCCGTTCCTATAGATGCCGCTGTGGTTCAGGACCTTCGATGACGTCGCGGCTTGTGATTGGTCGCGTGAGTCACATGAGCGGTCACGCGACCAATCACAAGACAGCGACGTCACCACAGGTCCTGAACCACACCGGCATCTATAGGAACGGAAGAGAGAGCATGCACCGGAGAGGCGGGAACACTTCGGGGGCCATCAGAGGGTGAGTATATCACTATTTTTTATTTTAATTCTTTTTTTTTTACCAATTATATGGTGCCCAGTCCGTGGAGGAAAGTCTCCTCTCCTCCACCCTGGGCACCAACCGCACATAATCTGCTTACTTCCCGGATGGGCACAGCCCCGTGCGGGAAGTAAGCAGATCAATGCACTCCTAGGTGTGCGGAATCCCCGCAATTCCGCATTTTTAATGAACATGTTGCTTTTTTTTCCGCGATGCGATTTTTTCACAGAAAAAAATGCAACATTTGCACAAAAAATGCGGAATACCCTGTAAATAATAGGAGGCATATGTTTTTTTCGCGTTTTTATCACGTTTCTATAGCGAAAAAACGCGAAAAATCCTGAACGTGTGCACATGGCCTGACAGCCCTTGAGATATTTGTGGACAGCTATTAAGTCTCCTCTTTTTTCAAGCTAAACATTCCCAGATCCTGTAACCGTTCCTCGTAGGACATAGTTTGCAGTCTGCTCACTCTTCTCTGAACTTGCTCCAGTTTTTCGATGTCTTTTTTACAATCTGGCACCCAGCAGTGGACGCAGTATTCCAGACTAGGCCCGACCAAGATTCGATCAGTTGGGGGGGAACTAAAACCCACTCACTTTCCCATTCAAGAAGAATTGCTGGGGTTTTATTTCCCGTCCGCATTTTCTTTTTAACACAACCACTAATAATCTATGAACTCACCTTTCTCATATTCCAGCTCATCGACTTCTGAAACTTCTGGAAAAGACGGTGCGTTTTCATTCTCCTCCACCACCTGGAAGGCGTTCCGGAAGGAGGACATCTTGTCTCTCAGGACAGAGTTTCGAGGAGACGTGAAGGGGTTATCCTGAGAAGACAGAAGAACGAACTGTTTGTCAGCCACTCATTCATCTCACTTACAGGGGTTGTCCCGGATTAGGATACTGAAGACCGATCCATAGAATCTATATCAGATGGGGGTCTGACAACCTGCCCCCCCCCCGGTAATCAGCCCCTTTTTAGCTAATGTAAACAGTGAATGGGTCTCTGCACTGGCACGGTGGTCTCGCGAGTGCCCCACAAACCCATTCATTCTCTCTGGACGTTCAGGAGCTTCGCCGCCCCCACAGACACACTGAGCGGAGCAGCTAGATGCATGGCCGCTGCACAAAGTGAATAATGGGGTCCTCTGCTCCAGTCATCATTGGGGTCCCAGTGAGCAGACATCACCCATTATGTGGATGGGTGGGCGATCTGCACACTACTACACACTGCCGCACTGGACTATAGGGGTCTATTCACATGCACCGGGGGGTTTCTGCTGCACCAAAACCTCTTGTATTTGCCGCATTTTATATGCGCCCCACCACCATCGTGCATCAGAATGGCGGAGAAATGCTGCAAAACCCTGAAAGAATTGAAATGCGGTGGATTAAGAGGAAAAAAAAAAAAACAAGCATATGCCTGATGCAAAAAAAAACCCTAGAAATGCTGCAAAACGCCCACGTGAACATACCCCAATAGGGCTGAGGGGGACTACAGGTAACAGATCAGTGCAGATACGTGCATTTACCGGGGGCTCCGGCTCACTTTTCCTATTGCTTCTCTGCAGTGCAATCTCACGGATCAGGAAGTTCATTTCGGGGGACCCCCGGACTCCAATTGTGGACCTGCGCCTGTGTTTACGTAACGATTTTGGAGATTTTTCTGCAAAAGAATATTAAAAAAACCAAAAACAAATGACCAAACAAAATGTGCAAAGTATTTATAACGGCCGGAGAACTAACCTGGTGTAAGAGGAACTAGGAGTCTAATATGTAGATTCTGCCCAAAACACCAAGGGGTAGAACTGATTATCGCATTGTCTGGCGTGTGACAGCCCACCGTAGCACCATCATTGGTCATTCTTTTGATGAAAGATGTTTTATTTTTAGGAATCTTTCTCAGGTTATTTGCCCCCCCCCCCATCTGAGAGCAGCATAATGTAGAGACAGAGACCCTGATTCCAGTGATGTGTCACTTACTGGGCTGCTTTGTGCAGATGTGATAACATCCCTGTTTTCCCTGCTGCAGATCTAGCAGTTCTCTGAATACTGAGCCCTGTATAGATCCTCCCACACCACCGATTGGCAGCTACCTGTGTACACTGTGTATAGGCAGGAAGTGGCCAATCAGTGGTGGGGGCGGGACTATGCAGAGCTTTGAATATGGAGGAATACATGGCAGCAGGTTTTCTAGTCCTGTAATGATAATCTCCTGCTGATAAAGTGATTTTAATCAAAACTACAACAAGCAGCCAAGTAAGGGACACATCGCTGGAATCAGGGTCTCTGTCCCTTCATTATGTTGCTCTCAGATTAAATAGCAAAACTCTGGTGACAGATTCCCTTTAATTGTGGACAAATGTCCTTGTCTGCTGAATTCTGTGAATGAATCAGGATCTGGCTTCTCCACGTAACTCAGGTCATTGAGTACCAATGCCTGGACAACCCCTTTAAAAAGGATTTGTAAAAAGCATATAAGTAGGATGGGGGGGATAACTTACGGTCCACTGGGGGTCAGACCACTGGGACCCTGGGGTTTGCAGAACGCTTCTTCAGTGGAGGTAGAGTATGCGCTGCTCCGCTCTCTAGTGAAGCTGCTCCGCAACGTACATGGCCGCCCATAGAGAATGAATGGAGAGGACGGGAGCATGCTTGACCTCCGCCGAGCCCTGGTCTCCGGACTGTTGGGGTCCTCAGTGGTCAAATCCCCAGAAATCAATAAGTTATACTGACCTGCCATGGGGATAAAAAGCGTCCTGTCGGAAATAAAAAATTCCCCATTCTTCTGATTAGTGTAGGCCCCCGGTGGTGAGACCCCCAAGATCACAAAGTCATCACTTATGTGGATAGCTGATGACTTGTTTGAATGAGAAGCCTCCTAAATAAGACCCTTTTGGCAGCTGATATAAACTATATCGCTTAGAAGAGCGGGGACCCCCAACCCCTAGCATGTGCCGAGACCCATTAACGCCAGGCCAAAGCCAATCTCAACACTGGTCCTGTAGTACCGAGCCCACCCTAACAAGGTATGAGGAGATGGGTGGGCCGAACGCGTACACCCCTGTACATATAGGAACATTACCTGCGCCCTTGGTGATGAAGCTGTCACTACAGATCCCCAGATCCTCCACAGACACGCCACAGAGGTCAATCAGGGGGTCACGTGGCTGTGGATCGTCAGGCGAGGCCTCCGCGTCCCCCCGAGGACTGGGCACAGCTCCCGATGGACCAGGCTCATCACAGACATCGCTGCCGTCAGGAAAGGTCACCCGACTGGTCTTCTCCGTAGACATGTCCTCCAGCTGGGAGGGGGCGAGGTTCTCCTTGGACTCGTCATTGCTGAAGAACCTGGAGTGCGGCCGCTCGGTGTTGAAGAAGGAGGTGGTCTGCTTGTAGTGCGGGGTCTCGTCTTCAGACACGATCTCATAGGACTGCTGCTCAGTCTGCGGCACCAGGATGGGGATCTCTTGTAGAACGTTTCTTCTGGCCATCACCTCCTCACCTGGAAAAAAAACGAGAACGATGAGGAGCAGCAACACTGACATAGACCTCCTCTGTACAGGCAGATACCATGCGGATCCACCTGGCCACGTGTAACGCTGCCTAGTCTGGGGGTCCCCATATAGGTCTCCTCTGTAGACACAGGCAGATGCCATGCGGATCCACCTGGCCACGTGTAACGCTGCCTAGTCTGGGGGTCCCCATATAGGTCTCCTCTGTAGACACAGGCAGATGCCATGCGGATCCACCTGGCCACGTGTAACGCAGCCTAGTCTGGGGGTCCCCATATAGGTCTCCTCTGTAGACACAGGCAGATGCCATGCGGATCCACCTGGCCACGTGTAACGCAGCCTAGTCTGGGGGGCCCCATATAGATCCCCTCTGTACACACAGGCAGATACCATGCGGACCCACCTGGCCACATGTAAACCAGCCTAGTCTGGGGGGCCCCATATGGGTATTACTAGGAAGCCCCCAGGCACAGGCTTTAGGGACAATTATTTAAGGGGACAGAAAACTTTGTGCCCCAGCTGCGGTTTGCTTTAAAAAAAACAAAACAAACAAACAAAAAAAAACACCTTTCGCCTTACTTACCCTCCCCAGGTCCGGCAGTGATTGTTGCTGTTTTCAGTGTCCCTTATGGTTTGCACCACTGCAGCCAATAAATGACACTAGCCGCTGAGCTCAATGATTGGCTGCAGCGCTGCAGAAACAATGGCGGAGACTCGGAGCTGAACCTGGGGATGATGAATAAAACTTTTTTTTTTTTTTAAACTGGGAAAGGGGGTTTCCGAGACTGGAAAATGCTGCAGTATATAGTGCAAGCGGTCAAAAGAATTAAAAAAAACAAACAAAACAAAAAACAAGACAAGCTTCAATCATACCTCTTCAAACTACAAAAAAAAAAAGTGGTAATAGCAAATCTGCAAAACCAGTCATCGAAAAAGCAAAACATGGTATACACCACAAAAGGAGATGGATGAAAACCAGCGTGCAAATAACGGGCTGCTACACCGACGGAAAAAGAAAGAAAAACGGTCAGAGTCTCAAAAGGGACACAAACCAATTTTTAAATTAAAAAAAACAAAAAAAAAACTAACTTTTTTATAACGAACAAAATATGAAAAAAATAAAAACACCGCACTGTCCAAGTTAGTATCACCATGGCAATCGCCATAATCACTCTGACCTGCTGATTCACGTCACCAGGGCAGATAATAATAATAAATATATATCTATATACACACGTCCTCGCCCCCCAGCGCTCAGGTACCGACCACCCACATCCCCGGCCGCAGCACACACGGAGGATACTCACACACACCCGCACGGCGCACACACCGCTGTCTTCTGATTCAAAATTCAAATCTTGCGCTCTTCACCTCAATCCCTCCGCCACAACTAAATAGTCCCCGCATTCAACCGTGTAACTAAACCCCTGACAAGACCCCATTCACCTCTGAAGACCACCGACCACACTGGACGTGTATTAGTAATATGTGAACGTCTTCACGAGCCAAACAGGAACCGTACTAAAAGACAGCGGATGAATACGGCGCAAGGTAACGGTTTCAAAAGTGACGTCGAGAACAGAACAGCGCAAGCGCGAAATAGACGCATGCGCATCGTACTTTACTGATCTACAAGACGCCATCTTTCATTTTGGCATCGGTTTTCCAAGCCTTTGTAGCATGCGGCTGATTGTAGAGCTCCACTCCCATCCAGAGACTTTATCATTGATTAAAGTGGCGTTTTTTATAAGAAGAAAATGCCATGTTTTCTTAATTAACATAATAATGTAACTTTTGGTGCCCACAACAAACATGGCGACTAAGTGATTTCGGAGCCAACAAGACAGGAAGTTAGTAGAAAAGAAGGACCGGTAGGTGGCGGCTCTCCAGGCTCCACAGTGAAAAGTTACAGGTGACGCCTGCCATTGGTTAATCGATAACCCCGCCCAGGTCAGCTTTGATTGGCTTCTGGCCGCTCTCAGGATGACGGTGATTGGCTGGCGCGGTTCGCTGTCACGTTGTTCTCCTCCAGTCTTCCGGGTGAGCTGGGGAGCTGGCGGAGTCGGGAGGGAGACCCCGAGCATGAAGAGGGTCACCCTGTTCGTGAGGGGGAATGGCCGGCACGGGAAGGTGAGCGGGGCCTGCGGAGATGCGCATGCGCTGGGGGTGTGTGTGACAGGGAGGAGAACCAGGGCCACTTAAAGGGCATGTCCATCCTGCCGCCCATAGACCCTGCAGGACAGTGAGCGCCGCCAGGTGGATGCTCCTCACATAACAGCCCAGGTCTGATCCTTCCTTCCATCTTCCCATCTTGTCTCTGTGGCTTCTCCTATTTAGTTGTTTTGTTTTTTTTTGCTTTTTCCAGATCTGTAACTTTATATTTTGTATTTTATTATTTATTGATGCCATTTCGGGGTAAAGGTGGTGAATCCCGAACCTTATGTTTTGGAAGGGTGGGGGGGAAATTCCTATTTTTTGTGTTGCCATCTTCTGGGGGAGGAACCTTTTATTGAGGAGCTGGATTTGGGACGTCTGCTCCACGCTCGTGTCCTGTGTTGTCCCCCCCCCCCCCCACACACACACACAGCCGCGGTCCCGTTATTCCTCCCGGTTTCTCCCCGCTGCAGGTGGTCGCCTTGCACGGATCCACTATCTGCGACGTCCTCTCTCTCGCCAGCTCCAAGTTAGGAATCCGCGCCACGGGGGTCTACAACGATAAAGGAGGAGTGATCGACGACATCGGCCTCATCAGGTAATGCGGGGGTCTCACATATGAGGAGTCACTGACACTTGGGGGCTTCAGGTGTCCTCACTGCAGTGTATGAGCGATGCGGCCGAGCTGCAGTACCGGGCACGGCCACACATGGAGGGATGTCGCTGTGATATGAAGGGGCTGCAGGGCTTTCTCCTGCTCACTGTTGAGGGTCTCCCTGGATTGTACCCCATAAATCATACACTGCGGATCTTGGAAATCTCCTTTAACCATTTAGTGACCGGCCAGACGTATTTTTATAGTCTGGGGTGTATGCCCGCCTGTCCTGGTGGTGTCATCCCCTAGGCCGTATGCCCGCCTGTCCTGGTGGTGTCATCCCCTAGGCTGTATGCCCGCCTGTCATGATGACGTTGCCCCCAGGCCGTATGCCCGCCTGTCATGGTGGCGTCATCCCCTAGGCTGTATGCCCGCCTGTCCTGGTGGTGTCATCCCCTAGGCCGTATGCCCGCCTGTCCTGGTGGTGTCATCCCCTAGGCCGTATGCCCGCCTGTCCTGGTGGTGTCATCCCCTAGGCCGTATGCCCGCCTGTCCTGGTGGTGTCATCCCCTAGGCTGTATGCCCGCCTGTCATGATGACGTTGCCCCCAGGCCGTATGCCCGCCTGTCATGGTGGCGTCATCCCCTAGGCTGTATGCCCGCCTGTCCTGGTGGTGTCATCCCCTAGGCTGTATGCCCGCCTGTCATGATGACGTCATCCCCTAGGCTGTATGCCCGCCTGTCATGGTGGCGTCATCCCCTAGGCTGTATGCCCGCCTGTCATGGTGGCGTCATCCCCTAGGCCGTATGCCCGCCTGTCCTGGTGGTGTCATCCCCTAGGCCGTATGCCCGCCTGTCATGGTGGCGTCATCCCCTAGGCTGTATGCCCGCCTCTCATGGTGGCGTCATCCCCTAGGCTGTATGCCCGCCTGTCATGGTGGTGTCATCCCCTAGGCCGTATGCCCGCCTGTCCTGGTGGTGTCATCCCCTAGGCCGTATGCCCGCCTGTCATGATGACGTTGCCCCCAGGCCGTATGCCCGCCTGTCATGGTGGCGTCATCCCCTAGGCTGTATGCCCGCCTGTCATGGTGGTGTCATCCCCTAGGCCGTATGCCCGCCTGTCATGATGACGTTGCCCCCAGGCTGTATGCCCGCCTGTCATGGTGGCGTCATCCCCTAGGCTGTATGCCCGCCTGTCCTGGTGGTGTCATCCCCTAGGCCGTATGCCCGCCTGTCATGATGACGTTGCCCCCAGGCCGTATGCCCGCCTGTCATGGTGGCGTCATCCCCTAGGCTGTATGCCCGCCTGTCATGGTGGCGTCATCCCCTAGGCCGTATGCCCGCCTGTCATGATGACGTTGCCCCCAGACCGTATGTTCAGGGGGCCCACCAGGACTGGACAGTCAGATTTTCTGTTTTAACAAACAATTAAAGGGATTTTCCCCTCGGAGACCTGTGTGACATCTGTGCCGGCCGTTTCCTTAAAGGGGTATTCCCCTTTTTAGTAATGTTAGGATATGTGATCTCCATTGGAGGCGCGACCATTTTTTATCCTCCTGACTGACTGGGGTGCAGGGTCCAGCGTTCCTGTGCTAGATCGGGGGCTCTTGATGTGTCGCTACGCCTACACCCCAAACTATAAGATATGTCTGACACATACGCCGTGAAGCCGTCTGTCCTCGCCCGTATTTACTATCCTCGTCATTTTCTCTTTTCTTTGCTCTTCCCTAGAGATGACGACGTCTTGTTTGTGAGTGACGGGGAGTCTTGCGTAGGTGAGTGGACCATGGACCTCCCCCCAAGGGAAGAGAGGAGGGCTAGTGTCACCCGTGACCGATCCACAGCAGTAGGACGTCCTCATCAGGGTGGTTGGGATTCAGTATGGCAGCCTGATCTGGGGAAGTGAGGGTCATCGGGGGTCTTGGAGGTTGGACCCTCGTCACCCGGTTATACCTGAATCTCCATTCTTGATCCTTCTCTTCCCAGATGACCAGAATGAGCCGATGATCACGGAGCCGCTGACCGGGGGCCAGACGGACTGGCTGACGCTGAACGTCGGGGGGAGATATTTCACCACCACACGGTGCGGGTCTAGCGTGGCAGAGGGGCCGGTGATGCTCGGACCTCCACTGCGGCAGCTCCTTACGGCTCTGCCTTACTCCACTTTCTTGGTTCTTTTCTCTCTAGGTCCACACTTGTGAGTAAGGAGCCGGACAGCATGCTCTCCCATATGTTCAGTGACAGAGGTAGGTGATGTAGAAAGGGCTGAGGGTTCTTTAACCCCTTCCTGAAATGTGACACGGGGGGGGGGGGGGGGGCTGAGGATCTGAGCGCTCTCCATACACTGCAGGAGGTGGCTGCACCAATCGCCACATTGCACCTGCGCAGCGCCATCGCAGGGAGCCGATAGGTTGATCCTGTGGTTGGGCTTCATAGATCAGTGATTTTTTTTTTTTTTAACTATACCCAGCAGTATATAATCCAAGCGATCAATTGATTATTCAGTTCTTAAAGGGACGAAAAAATAAAGTAAAAAAAAAATCTAATTTAAAATGAAAAATATTTAAAAAAAAAATACAAAAATTCAAATCGCTCCCCATTTTCCAAACTCAAAAATAAACATATTTGGTTTTGTCGCGTCCATAATGGTCCAGGCTATCAATATATAGCAAGAAAAAAAAAAAAAAAAATGCCAGAATTGTTGTTTTTCCGGTCCCCCGGACTTCCCCAAAGTAGTGCAATAAAAACATCATATGTTCCTCAAAATGGTGTTAATAAAAATGACATCTCACTGATCAAAAGTCCAAACTCTCTCACGGCTTCATCAACGGAAAAAAAAAAAAGCAGAAGTCACGCTGACCACTCCTGGTATTCATAGCCTTCCTTAGGAGAAAGCAGCTATTAGTATAATAAAACTACTTTAAAAGGTTATTCTCCTCTTCACAGCTGATGGAGTTTGTGAAAACAAGCACTTTTGGAATGTACCGTGTATTAAAATTTCCAGCCGTTCTTGAGATATTTGCACTTTTCCTTTGTGTACAGCTGGTTGCCTAAGAGACCGACCACTGCTGCAGTCTTATAAGCACTGAAATAAAGGTGGCCAGGATAAGGAGATTAAAGGCATACTCCAGAGAATCCTGGTCGACTTCAAAACAGCACTTACAAGCTCAATAGAAAAGATCTTGTAAGCCCTGTGCATGTTCTGTCTAGCAGCGGTGGCCGGTCTCCAAGGCAACCAGCTGTAAAGAAAAGAAAAATGCTAATATCTCAAGAATGGATGGAAATTTTAACAAGCAGTAAACTGCAAAATTGCTTGTATTTACAAGCTCTATCCTTTTTTTTTAAAATGGGAGTAACCCCTTTAAGGGATTGTCCTGCCAATACTGATGCTTATGGACATGTTACAGGGGGCTCTGCAGTTCAGGACACCCTGTGTGGATGCTGATAGTTTCAGTACAACGTCAATGTATTTTCTAAATTTGTCCTCGCGGTCTGCAGATGCCTGGGGGAACAAGAGGGACCACAGAGGAGCCTTCCTCATAGACCGCAGCCCCGAGTACTTCGAGCCGATCCTCAACTACCTCCGTCACGGACAACTTATCGTCAATGATGGCGTCAATCTGCTGGGTGAGCGCTGGTGGTCTTATGTGGGAACCCACAGGCGGGGGATGGGAGAGTAACACCTCTGTCACATTGCAGGCGTCTTGGAAGAAGCCAAGTTCTTCGGCATTGATTCCCTGATCGAGCATCTGGAGCTGGCGATAAAGGTGAGCGCGCGGGTGCATCGGATGTGCTCTAACATGGATTTACAGGGGGTGTCCAGGACATAGAAAAAGCTTCTGCGTCTGGTATTGCAGCCCTGGCATTATGGAAATGCTGCAATACCAGACGTAAGCCATTTGCAAGAGTGGCGCTGTTTTAAAAAAAATAAATAAATAATCAAAAAAAACCTTTGCATTTTGTTTCTAGATTTTTAACGAACTTGTGTAAATGTAGAAACGACCTTTAGCAAATATATATATATATATATATATATATATATATATATATATATAATTCATGCATGGAATATTGAGTTTTATTTCTATGGTATCAGCTGAATGGTAAAAAATAACTTGGTCACTTGATTCTCGAGATCAGTACGATTACGCTGATACCGAATCTGTATGGTGCTTTTATCTGTTTATTTAAAAAAAAAATGTAATAGTGTAAAATTTTCAAAACTATCAGTAACTTTTTGTAAATTTTTACTTTTTTTTTTTTTTTTGGTTGAACGAGCGGTGTGAAGGCTCGTCTCGTGCATGGCGATTTTGGCATCAGGTTTTTGTTAATTTTGTATTTCCTTTTTCTGGTTTGATGGTTTTTATTATATACTACGAATGACAGTATATTGTAGAAATGAAGGTCTGCTATTGCTGGGCTTCGTGGGTGTAGAAAGATGGCGGTGACGGGGGCCTTCACTAGGCCGTTGGCTGCCATAGCGGCCCATTTACACCCCAGAAGGGGCCAGTAATTGGCGGCACATTCTCATCACGCTATTAAGCTTTCCCACCAATAAGATAGGGATTGAAAAGAGCATGACTATAAGATCTGACAACGCACAGGATTTCTTTGTAGTCTGTAACCATGGAGACACATAGGTCTGCATAGGAGCTGCGTACATATTAATACCTCTTGTCTCTTCTTTCTTTTTTTTTTTCCCCATGTAATGTAGAACTCACAGCCGGCCGAGGATCATTCCCCCATTTCCAGGAAAGAATTTATACGCTTTCTTCTTGCTACACCGACCAAATCCGAGCTTCGCTGTCAGGTGGGAAGTAAATTATTATTATTATTTTAACAATAATAGAAAATGCTATGCAGTAAAAGTTCTCTGTTATCTGCCATTTTCTCTTCGCCACGACAGCACCCACTGAGAGAGGGGATCCGCCCCTAGGAACAGGAAACCCTACGGAGAGATAAAAGGGGCGGTCCCCCTCGCTCCCACAGTTTGGTTTCCTGTTCCTATGGGAAATCCACGGAGAAGAGGATGCCTAGCCTGGATGCCGCTTGCGCGGTTTACCTGTGAGGACGGCAAGGGCTCCAGAGCTGGAAGCAGCGTCGGGGGTCCTGGTGTCAGCTTCCCCCCTCTGCTGGCAGACGCTGTGAGGCCAGGGCTGGAAGGTGGCTGGCTCACAGAAAGTCATCCGGAACGTCTGCGGGGAGTTAGCGCTGTAATTGGGAACGCTGCGCCGTCCTCGGCGAGCGCTTATACGGCGTGGAGCCCCAGTATGCCCCCCGGAAGTATAAGCTGAAAAGCTTCCGAGGAGAGGGAGGAGACGGCGCTGGTGCCGGTGACAGCGCGGGCATATGGAATATGGCCGCGACCCGGAAGTGATTAGCACTTCCGGGTTCAACAGGAAGAAGATGGCGGCCCCCATGTGAAAAGGACGCCGGCGGTAACGCTCCGGCGTCCAATATGGATTCGGCACAGGACCCTGCGATGTCTTCTATTGAGGCCACCGCAACTACTCCTCGCAGCCATGCCAGCAGCAGCAGCCGCTCCAAGCGGAGTGGATCTTCTAAAAAGAGCAAGCCTCTGCAGTCTCCTCCCCGTCAGCCGGTACCTTCACAGACGCTTCACTGGGGTGAGTGTACATCTACCCTATTAAGCTGATTGCTGTCCCCTCTTCTCTAACACTCTAGGCAAAATGTACTGAAAAAACGAAACACAAACAGTGTGCGATATGTCTTCAGCCCCTTCCGGATAGTTACACAAAGAAACTTTGTAAACCATGCATTGATTCCACCTTACGGGAAGAGGCCTCGGTTAAATCTGAGGACATTAGAGTGTTGATTAGAGAAGAACTACAAGCCCTGCATAGTTCGGGAAAAGAAACGCGTCCTAAGGGGACAAGAGAGTATGTTTCACCCATATCTGACCAATCTTCCGAATTAGAGAATGCAGATTCGGATGTTTCTAGGGATTATGTTTCCTCGGATGAGGATCAAGATACGTGCTTCCCCACCGACAGTATAGATAACCTGGTGAAATCCGTCTGTAACACTATGGGCATCGAGGATTCTAAGACCCCTAAAACACAGCAGGACATAATGTTCGCTGGGCTGTCCGAAAGGAAAAGACCCTCCTTTCCGGTAATAGCAGCAGTTAAAAATTTAATTAAAAAAGAGTGGGAAAGCCAGGGGCAGAGGGGACTACCACCATCTTCAAAGAGACGTTATCCCTTTAATGATGAGGAATTCTCGACCTGGTCAAAAGCCCCGAAAGTAGACGCAGCAGTGGCTTCCACATCTAAAAAATCCCTGCTACCTGTGGAGGATTCAGGTTCACTACAAGATCCTTTGGACCGCAAAGCCGACTCTCTCCTTAAAAGAGCGTGGGAATCTTGTGCGGGAGCCCTAAAACCGGCTGTGTCAGCTACATGCACCGCTAGGTCCATGCTAGTCTGGCTAAATGACTTGGAAGAAGGACTTAAAAACGGTCTCTCTAGAGACAAGTTGAGAGCCTCTATACCTTTAATTAGGGGTGCTACAGCCTTCCTGGCAGACTCATCTGCTGACTCAATACGATTAGCGGCCAAGTCGGCGGGGCTGACTAATGCAGCACGTAGAGCCCTGTGGCTTAAGGGCTGGAAAGGCGATCCCCAGACAAAATCCAAATTGTGTGGTCTTCCATGTCAGGGTGAGTACCTATTTGGTACTAAGCTGGACGAGATCCTGACCAAAGCAGGGGAGAGGAAAAAGGGCTTCCCTAATAATAATTACCTTCCATCTTATAGGAGGGCGTTCCGAAAGCCCATGTTTAACAAGAGGAAGGATTTCAAGAGCCAAGATCGCTGGGCCACTAGAGACACCAGACAGAGAGGAGCACTTTTTGGGAAGCGCCCTTACAAAACTGAGGAAAAACCCCGTTAGAACAGATCTGCCTGTCGGAGGTAGATTGTCTTCCTTCTCAGATCAATGGCAGAAAATAACTTCGAACATTTGGGCAAATAGTATCATCGCCTTCGGCCTAAAATTAAAATTTTCCCGAGTCCCGCCGGACTCATTTCTATTGACTTCTTTAAAAACCCAGTTACAGCAGGAGGCTTTGGAGCAGGAGGTATTGAACCTTCTAGCCAAAGGGGTTTTGGTGGAAGTCCCATTTCTTCAGCAAAAAAAGGGGTTCTATTCCCCTCTATTTTTAATCCCAAAGCCAGATGGATCTTTCAGAACCATATTGAACCTTAAAAAATTGAACACCTTTTTGCAGAATCAAACCTTTAAAATGGAGTCTATCCGATCCACCATAAAACTGTTGTCTCCCCATTGTTTTATGACGGTACTCGACCTAAAAGATGCGTATTACCATCTGCCAATTTTTATAGAACATCAACAATATCTCCGCGTGGCGATTGTGTTGAATGGACGTATACGACACTTTCAGTATACAGCAATGCCCTTTGGACTATCAATAGCTCCAAGGGTATTCACTAAGTTAATGTCGGAAGTAATGTCATACCTAAGAGTAAAAGATACCCTCATAATTCCGTACCTTGATGATCTTTTAGTGGTAGGAAGTTCCCCGTCACAATGTCACCAACGATTGTGTAATATGGTCTCGTCCCTGCAGAGGCTAGGGTGGTTGGTGAATTGGGAAAAGTCTAGACTTCTTCCAACTACTCGACAAACATTCTTGGGGATTATGATAGACTCCATAAGCCAAAAATGTTTCTTACCACAATCCAAGCAATTGACAATAAGAAATAAGGTACAGTCGGTAATAGATAAACCTCTAATATCTTTAAGACAAGGCATGTCCCTCCTTGGCTCCTTCACGTCATGTATCCGAGCAGTACCATGGGCCCAATTTCATTCAAGGTGTTTACAATATGCAATTTTACATGAGGGAATAAAATTACAAGGTCATCTAGACGGTAAAATTTCCCTTTCTGAAGACGTAATTAAATCTCTATCCTGGTGGCTAGAACCAGATCACTTGGTTAGTGGGGTCCCCTGGGTAGTTAAACCTTCAAACACAATATTCACGGATGCCAGTCCTAGTGGTTGGGGAGCACATATGAGAGATCAGGTAGCCCAAGGTCTATGGTCGGTTACGGAGTCAGACGACTCGTCTAATATAAGAGAGCTGAAAGCTATCCATCACGCTCTTTGTGAATTCCTTCCGCAGCTACACGGAACACATACAAGGATTCTGTCAGACAACATGACATCAGTAGCGTATATCAATCATCAAGGAGGAACAAGATCAGGAACACTCATGTCTATAGCCGAAGACATCCTAACTATAGCCGAGAAACATCTACTGTCTCTATCAGCACTACATGTCAGAGGAGTGAACAATTCAAAAGCGGACTTCCTCAGTCGCCATACCCTCCACCAAGGGGAGTGGGTTTTAAATCATCGAATCTTCAAAATGATAACCGTAAAATGGGGTTTACCAGAGGTAGATCTCTTCGCTACAAGAGACAACAGGCAATTAAAAAAGTTCGCTTCAATGTTCCAATCCGACAAACCCGATTTTCTCGATGCTCTCCAGGTACCCTGGACATTTCAGAAAGCGTATGCCTTTCCTCCTCTGATACTTCTACCAACAGTAATCAGGAAGATAAGAGAGGACAAAGCCAATATAATCCTGATTGCCCCATTTTGGCCAAAGAGACCATGGTTCTCCCTGCTCAGAGCTATGTCCATCTCAGATCCATGGATTCTCCCAGAGGATCAGGATCTTCTTTTCCAGGGGCCATTCAACCACCCTCATGTGAAGGGTCTACGGTTGACAGCCTGGAATTTGAGAGGCAATTGTTGAAATTAAGGGGTTTCTCTGATCAAGTAATTAATACTCTATTATTAAGTAGGAAAAGATCCACTACTTCTATATATGTAAGAGTATGGAGGAAGTTTCTAAGTCTTTATCCATTGGCCTTGTCAAACGAAATTCCTATACTTAACATTTTAGAATTTCTCCAGAAAGGACGTGACTTAGGTCTTTCAGTTAGTACCTTAAAAGTACAAGTCTCTGCTCTAGGGGCATTGTATAGTCACAATGTAGCGGGTGATAGGTGGATAACTAGATTTATTTCAGCCTGCCAGAGGTCAGAACCAGTTCAGATTCCCCGCATACCGCCTTGGGATGTTAATCTAGTCCTTGAAGCCTTGACAGGTCACCCATTTGAGCCACTACACTCAGCTCACATTAAACACGTTACTCTCAAAACTACTCTTCTTGTCGCATTAGTATCGGCAAGAAGGGTAAGTGACATACAGGCACTATCAGTAGATCCTCCCTTTCTGTCGATATTTCCAGATAGAATCGTCCTGAAAACAGACCCTTCCTACCTACCTAAGAGATGTACTAAGTTTCATAGATCTCAAGAAATTCTTCTTCCTACTTTTTATGATAATCCTACAAATCAGGAAGAGGAGAAATACCATACCTTAGATGTGAAAAGGGCTGTAATGACTTACTTAGACAGGACTAGCGCCTGGAGGAAGAGCAGGGCTCTCTTTGTTTCCTTCCAGGGTCAAAGGAAAGGAGCTGGTGTCACAAAAGGCACATTATCTCGATGGATTCGGGAGACGATATACCTGGCCTATTCATCTAAAGGGGAAGATCCACCCGAGACTGTAAAGGCACACTCAACCCGGGCAATAGCATCATCCTGGGCAGAGCGAGCAGAGGTTCCAATAGATCTCATATGTAAGGCCGCAACCTGGTCTTCTCCTACTACCTTCTATAGTCACTATAGATTAGATCTATCTGCTTCCACTGATTTGTGTTTCGGTAGATCAGTTCTTAACACGATAATCCCCCCCAAATAGCTATCTCTGAAAGTCTCTCAGTGGGTGCTGTCGTGGCGAAGAGAAAACACCGGATTACGTACCGGTAATGCTCTTTTATAGAGCCACGACAGCACCCCTTCACTTCCCTCCCTTATATATTAGTTTACATATGAGCACTGATAAGGGTGATTGGTTCTTGTAAATATACGTGATTAAGTCAAAGATGAAATGTTAATATAGAATGACCTACTAAAACTTGTGGGCGGTTCCTCGCAATCTCTGTAACCCAAACTGTGGGAGCGAGGGGGACCGCCCCTTTTATCTCTCCATAGGGTTTCCTGTTCCTAGGGGCGGATCCCCTCTCTCAGTGGGTGCTGTCGTGGCTCTATAAAAGAGCATTACCGGTACGTAATCCGGTGTTTCTGGATGAGGAAAAGGGGGAACAATTGCTGGGAGCCCCACCGATAGTGAGAACAGGGGTCCCACCGCTCCATTTACACATGATCATTACTGACCCCATAAAAGAGAATGAAGCGGAGGTCACATATTGGAGGATTTGTGACACCACACACCCCCCGTTCTCAGGATCAGTGATTTTTAAGATAACCATTTTATACATGGGATGACTTGGTTATCTCTGGCAGTGAATAATGTCACTCCAGTGGTCTCACAGCGCCCCCCGGTGGATTGCTATGGCCCCCGGAGGCTGACCGAAGACACCTTTGGTTCTTAGAGGCTCAATCTACTGCAGAACGATTTTATATAATGATTATGAAACCTATAAAGTGAGAGCAGTGCGTGACGTTCCTATGATTTTTGGTTTGATATTGTTGCAGGGTCTGAATTTTAGCGGAGCCGACCTCTCCCGTCTGGACCTGCGATATATCAACTTCAAGATGGCCAATCTCAGCGGCTGCAACCTGACCCAAGCCAACCTGTGTGGAGCCTGCCTGGAGCGGGCCGACCTGTCCGGATCTATGTTGGATGTAAGCCGGGAGGGTGGGATGAGGGGGGAGCCATGGGGTTAGAGGACCCCTGTGACTGAGGTTAGACCGTCCGCCATGTCCTGGACTCATTTACTGGGGTTATTCAAGGTGTTTTCTTACCTAGGGAGCCAATCTCCAGGGGGTGAAGATGCTCTGCTCCAACGCAGAAGGCGCCTCGCTAAAAAGCTGCAACTTTGAAGACCCTTCGGGCCTGAAGGCAAACTTAGAAGGTTAGAAACCAAGAAATGTCTAGACAAGGGGGTATATAGGCCTCTGCTTAGGGCGCCATTGGTAGGAGAATTGTGCAAGTGCCTATCTATCGCCAGGTCAAAAGTGGCCAGGTTTTTTTCTTTTATTTTATTCCTGTTGCTCCCCTGAGTGTATAGCTGCCGTTTCGCCTGAGTAGATGCTTCTTCCTGCTCTCGGCCTGGAAGAAGCATCTATTTAAGCGAAACAGTTGTTGTTTTTTCATTCCTCTGCTCCTCGCGTGATGTCGTTCTGTTTTATGCCAGCAGTGAGTTCCACTTTTCAAGTTTTCCTATTTGGATTTTTAATTTTTAAATCTGCCATACAGTTCCAGAGATTTTATATTTGGTGCTAATTTTTATGGTTGTTGGAGGACCATGCAGAGCAGCCTGAAGGCACACCTTAGGTAATCCTTAGAGCAGCGGCCCCTTGTAAAGATTATTTAAAAAATGGGCGTTAAATATAAAGGCCCATCTCTCTGGTACCATTATGGGGGATTTAATAAAAAAATGAAATATTATAAACTGAGCAAAAACTGTCCACTTATGACCTGGTGACAGGTTTTTCTACACCAATATATTGTCCTCTTGGCAAAGTCACTGTAGTGTAGAGTAAATCTCAACCTTTGTTGTGTAAAAGCGATTTTATTTTTTTTTAGAAATTCCTTCCTGAATTGTTTGCTAATAATCCACAAATGCAGTGAGCAGGCATTGCACTACCAGCTCTCCTGCCTCTCCCCCTATTTCTCATTCGCTGTCTACCTCTCTTGACTCTGACAGATTTCTCCATGTTTGCCTCCTGCCAGTCAGAGACAAGAGACAGCTGGCAGCGAGTAAAGAGGGAGCGCGGGAGGGCTGCGAGTGCAGCGCGGGAGGGCTGCGAGTGCAGCGCGGGAGGGCTGCGAGTGCAGCGCGGGAGGGCTGCGAGTGCAGCGCGGGAGGGCTGCGAGTGCAGCGCGGGAGGGCTGCGAGTGCAGCGCGGGAGGATGGGAGAGAGAAGAACTAATTTGCTAAACTTTATGCACTGTGGGATGGGACGCAAATGCTTACGATAAGATTGAATTTCAGAATACCGCAGGCTCCGGCAGACAGTGCAGCTCTGTTGTAGTCACTGGTCATCGCTGCTCCCTAATACAGCATAGATGAAAAGCAGGGAGCATTGAAGAAAGGCTGGGGGAGACTGGCCAGCAGTTGTTGCTATTTGGGTGGGGACCCATCTTCCTACTTTTATAACCATCTGTATGCCAGGGGTCCTGAGTCCTGGGGTGAGGAGACCATCTCTTTAACTCAATAAATCCTTGCTACCCCTTGTGCACAGGGACTGATAAAAGTAGAATAGTGAATCTCCAGTTCCTAAGAGGAGTCCGTCTATCTCAAAACTGGAGAAATTCACGTGAATGCTAATCTGATTTTCATTGTTCCCACTTCCAGGTGCTAATCTGAAAGGTGTGGACATGGAGGGCAGCCAGATGACCGGGATAAACTTGCGAGTGGCAACCTTAAAGAATGCCAAGTTGAAGAATTGCAATCTTCGTGGTGCCACCTTGGCAGGAACAGACCTGGAGGTAAAGGGGCAAAGCTCACGTGACGGGGTCAGTCCTGGAGATGCTAAATTATGGTAAAGCCGGCCGAATACTGCAGAATTGGCAGACCATCTGTATGGGGTACACCCCACTTTCTCTTTGACTGCAGGAGGAGAATAACATTGGGTATATTGAGTGAACCCCTTATCTACCTGTCACATATGGTTTCATGCAGTCCAGGTGTGGGTGTTTGGAGCGGGCTCAGGAGCTGAGCCTGTTCTTTGCGTGGTAGAGGTCGGTCGTGTGTTGAGTAGCATTTACATGGTCCGGTGGGGCTTCTGTTTGGAGCTCCTGTCACAACACCAGTGGGATGCCCTGGGAGCGGGGGGCCGAGCTGAGCATGCACATGTGTGCGGGAGTATCTTTTGGTGGAACCTATGTTCTTCTGACCACTATCTAACCTGAATGGACACTTTACCTAGGAGTAAAGTCTAATGGGTGACACTTACTAATTTACTTTTGTCCTCTAGAACTGTGACCTGTCCGGCTGCGACCTCCAAGAAGCCAATCTCCGAGGGTCCAATGTGAAAGGTGCAATATTTGAAGAGATGCTGACTCCACTACACATGTCACAGAGCGTCAGATAGAGCGTTCCCCTCCGATCGCCGGTGTACTGGATCCTCCCAGCTTCCCGCACATAGCGCTGGGGCAGACATATTTAATCTCTGTACTGTAATCATCTATTCTCACTGATTTTTCTCGGGGGGCACACATGTGGTGGTGCATGGCAGCTTTAGCCTGTTACACCCAAACCTGCACCCGACTCGCTGCTTTAGTGACTCCTGGCCTGAGGTGCCAGGCTGGCAGGAAAGTGTATGGTGGCAACGAGCTCCACCGCTCAGCACTACTCAGATACCGCAATGTTGGGCCGCCAATGGGTTAAATCCGCTACTTATCAGCTGCTGGAAAGTTTGGAAACTTTCTATTGGTTGTTGAGGAGTCACCTATTCTTTTTTTGGAGTTTGCCAAGTAAGTATACAAACTGTTTGCAAACTTGTACTCTATGCACATACAATCCATGTTGTGTAGCACAATAGTTATCGTATGTATAGGAAACGAACGGTCGAGGTTTTAGGCTGCAAAGACCAAATATAGGATGTAAGTCCAGAAAGAGAGGTGGAAGGGACTTCTAGGAACCATGTAGCACATCCGGGATGGGGGGAGGGTAGAGAAGTCCTATCATAGCTGTATCGCCCCGTGTTCTGCGGCCTAGCCGCCATGGGGTTACTCGGTGCCTTATGTGATCCGTCACAGCTGCTTCTGAAGCGCTCTCTGTTATGCAAAATGACAGAATAAAATGCTGAACTGTTACCCCCACCCTATATATTCAATAAATATTTTTGGAAGGAATTCAGTGTGTGACAATTTTTCCTTGCTTCTAATATATATTTACAGGAACGGCGCTGTGTGTGGTTGTGTTTGGTATTACAGTTCAGCCGAATTCCTCGGGCCGTAGGTTGTGCTCCCCTGCAGGGCCAGCGTCCGCATCCAGGGAAGTGTCGGGGGCCTGAGCAAGCGAGAGGGGCTCACTGGCTGTCGGGGATACTGGCACGCTATGGAGCCCGTGAGTTGGGGGAGCCCCCTGCTTGCTCTGGGCCCCCAGCACTTGCAATACTTGGCTCTCCCTGTTCCTATGCAGCTCCAGTGTCTTTAGAATCTCCTGACTGATGTGTCAGGGCAGAGGGTGCGATGATGTCACTATTGTGCGTCCTCTGCTCTGAGCAGTAACAGTGCAGAGAGCCGGAGACTGCGATGCTGAGGAGCCCAGAGCAGCGGCCAGCGAGGAGAGGTGAAGTTTTACCTGGGGCGCATTATACTATGTGGAGCAAAATATGGGGCTCATACTGTATGGAGCAATATATGGGGCTCATTATACTGGATGGAGCAATATATGGGGCTCATACTGTATGGAGCAAAATATGGGGCTCATTATACTGCATGGAGCAATATATGGGACATATTCTGTATGGCGCAATATAGGGCTCATACTGTATGGAGCAATATATGGGGCTCATTCTGTATGGAGCAATATATGGGGCTCATTATTCTGTATGGAGCAATATATGGGGCTCATACTGTATGGAGTATTATATGGGGCTCATACTGTATGGATCAATATATGGGGCTCATTATACTGTATGGAGCAGTATATGGGGCTCATTCTGTATGGAGCAGTATATGGGGCTCATTCTGTATGGAGCAATATATGGGGCTCATACTGTATGGAGCAAAATATGGGGCTCATTATACTGTATGGAGCAATATATGGGCTCATGCTGTATGGAGTATTATATGGGGCTCATACTGTATGGAGCAATATATGGGGCTCATTCTGTATGGAGCAATATATGGGGCTCATACTGTATGGAGTATTATATGGGGCTCATTATACTGTATGATGGATTATATAGGAGGAAATTAACTTTTGTAAAGGGTACACTGCTGAGAACAGTTTCTACCGGTGAGGTACATTTATCAATATCCCATTTACCTCTAATACCACAGGTACTGAAACTTGTGGACCCTCGATCACCCCAGTCCCCTCTGCTGTATGACATTGTAGAATTTACAATAGATATCACTCATGTAAGAAGTGAACTCTTTGGCTTTGTACTATACCTAGATTTCTCTGCCTTATCTGTGTCTCAGGAATCGTAGTGTGTGTTAATGGGGCCCACTGAGACTCTCCTGGGGCCCACAAAATCCTGGAGTCGGCCCTGCTTCCCTACTTTAAAGGGCTATTACCATATTCATAGATGGGATTGGAATAGTGTTAAAAAAACAAAACACGTTTGCAATTTTACTGTTTCTTAAAATGTTCTGCTGTTCGTGAGATATTAACACTTTTTCTTCTCTTTTGTTTGCAACTTGTTGCCTAGGAGACTGACCACCATGTCTGTTTATCAGCGGTAGCCAAACACACGCAGTGCTTACCGGTTGTTCTTAATTGAGCTTTTAAGCACTGCTTTGAAAGTGGCCGGCAGGCTTCAGCACAGTGTGTACAAGCTAAGCTAGGCAGCAGCGGTGGTCGGTTTCCTAGGCAATCAGCTGTAAACAAAAGAATAGTGTTAATATCTTAAGAACTGCAAATTTTAATAAACAGTAAAACTACAAAAGTGTTTGTTTTAACAAGCTCTATGCAATAATGGCCATCCATGGAGATCCTGCCTGGCCACCTTACTGAAATTGCAGCTACTGGCCGAAAATGAACTTATTTCTTCCCAGGAGCCGCCGGCTTTCAGTCACGCGGATGTGCAGTGAGGAGCAATTACGATCACTGCAAACTATACTGTGCACGGAATGGCTACAGTCGCCTCATTATACTGTGAGCTGCAGCAGTAACCAACCCCCGCCATTTTGTCAGTCAGCTTATCTATGCAGAGTGAGTAGTCAATCGTGTGCACTCCCCTACGACTGAAAGCCGGCGGCTCCAGGGAGGAAATCTGTTCATTTTTGTTTCCCTCAGTATCCACACTTTCAGTAAGGCGGCCAGGCTGCATTGTAATGCTATTTACCTGCAGATTAACCCTATATCTGTAGGAAAATAACATTTTCCAAAGTGACTGGTTCCCTTTAACAGATTCCTCTTACATGTGACTGTCAAGGAGCCAAAAAAAAAAAATCGATGCTCAGGTCATGTGGAGAGATGAGACAAACAACATCTAAAGCTTCGTCGTGAAGCATTAATCCCGCTGTGGCTAAATTAATCTGGATTAACCAGTAGGGAAGTTTTAGACTAATGGGGTCAATGTGATCTCTTTACCATAAGAGTGTTGTTTGTGCCGCTTCTTAAATAGCGGGTGACAAGTCCTGGGCAACAGACCGCACCGGGCAGAAGTGCTGCTGTCACCCGTACGACCAGGTAAGTGCACGCTCCTCTGCCGACAGACAATAAAGCAATCAGATTTTACTTCTCCGGGTTTTCCAGGTCTGTATAAATAATTGTATGCGCTAAATGCAAATGTAATCGAGGGTTAAGGGGAATTTTACGGTATAGGACACCTGCTGTCTCGTGGCTGCAGTTTGTAAAAAAAAAAAAAAAAAAAAAAAAAAAAAAAATCCTTTACTCACCATCCCCTGGTCCATCGATGTGTTATTGTCTGCAGCGCTGTCAATAGAGCTGCAGCCAATCGGTGAGTTGGGCAGTGGCATAGAACTCACTGATTGGCTGCAGCGCTGTGGTCAGAGCTGTAGATGAAAGAGGGAGCAGAGATGGAGACTCGCTGCCAGACCATGGGAGGGTGAATAAAGCACTGATTGTTTTTTAAAACAAGCCAGCCAGTGCTTTTCCTAATCTAGGGATATATTCGTCAGTCCGTTTACAACATTGGCCAGGGACTATGATTCCCTAAAAAATAAAAACCCAGCACAAAGACTACTCTGAGCCTCGCGGCATGGAGGTGCAGAGTTATTAATACGGTCTAAAAGAAAAAAAAAGTCCTGTGTTACCAATAGCAACCAATCACCGCGCAGCTTTTATTTTTCAAAAGCAGTATATGAAATGAAAGCTGAACTCTGATTGGTCGTTATAGGCAACACATAGAAGCTTTTTCATTTAGGCCGTTTTCGAAGTCTTCCTCCCGCTGCGTAAAGATGTCTGTCACATTAACAGGCGCGGGACGGGTTATCAATCACTAGAGCGTGAAACGGAGGATAAAACTTGAGGGCAGGATCCCAAATATGTGGCAGCAATTTTTGGCGCTTATTTTCCCGTTTGAATTCTGGGAAAGGACGTACTGCCCCCAATAATATGAGTGTAATGCGCTAATCCAGGTCCATGTCACCTTCCCCACCGTCACCACATCTCGTCAGACCTCCGTCTCCTCCTCTGTCCCTAATTCTCAAGTGTTGCCTCTTTCTTGAAGTCTTAGTCCCGAGTCACCACCACCTGCCTCTCAATGGTTAAAAGAACTTGTTTTGTTTTCCCCTCACTACACGACTTAGCACCCCATCCACAATGGACTAACGTCAGCCAAGCCCCCAATGTCGACAGTTTGACCAACAGTCTAATCCTGTATATAGGGACCCCCAACATATGATTGTGGGGGGAGACGAGGATCCAGCATGTTTGATGGCGGCTTATGTCAAAGGATCAGTCTTAAATCGGAGATGTCTGGCAGGCGCACTCTAAAGGTTCGCTCACATCTACGTATATAAAATGGCTGACATTCTCAGCCTGAAACTTTGGCAAGTGTCATTCCGTGTGACAGGTGGGTGTGTGATTTTTTTTTTTTTTTTTTGTCACCTAGCATCCATATGCAAAGTGTTTTTTAACATCAGCTTTTACATATAGTAATTTTCAGTCATTTAAAGCTAATTAGCTAGTAAAACAATCTTATATACAGATATAAGTAGAATATGTCGGCCAGATGCCCTGTAGATATTTAATGTCATAATAGAGGTGGGGTCCCCCCTATTTTTAATAATCAGCTAAGGCAAGGCAGGTAGCTGCGGGCTCATATAGTCTTGGAAGGCCATGGATATTGGCCCCTTCCCAAACTAATAATACCAGCCCTCAACCTCCTCAAATCCATTAGATTAGCTCTTTTCAATTTCCCTGGTGCGTTGGCAATCGGGATAATGGTTTGGGGGTTGATGTCAGCTTGTAATATCCGCTGACATCAAGCCCATGGGTTAGTAATGGAGAGGCGTCTATCAGTCACCCATATTACTAACCCAATAGTCAAAAGCAAGAAACACGCACAGAGAAAAGTCCTCTAAATGTAAAAAGCACTCAACAATTGCCCTCTTTTACCCATTTAATACCATAAAAAAAATCCACAGAGTCCTCTATAATCCATAATAAAGACGTCCCACGATGATTGCCGAGTCTGCTACATCCGGAGGCAGTGATGAGCTGTGACATCAGTAACATTAGCACTCACCACGGCCGCAGGAACAAACTAAGAGAAGCATAAGAATTTTCTCACGCTGTGAGCGGTGACGTTAGTAAGGTTAAAGCAGTTTACAGCTGGCGGATCACACTGAGGATACCGTGAGAACCGCCGGTTGTGACCCGCGGTAGCCTTAATGACATCATTGCTCGTCACTGCTGCTATTTCTCGTGCTCCTCTGTGTGTTCCGGCTGCCATGGTGAGCGGTCATGTTACCGATGTCACCGCTCATCACAGGCTCTGGGTATAGCAGAGTCGGGGATCATCGTGAGAGGTCCATATTATGGATTTACTGTGTGTGGGTTTTTTTAACTTACAGGGTTAGTAATGGGGGTGTCTTATAGACTCTCAATTACTAACCCCTGGGCTTGATGTCAGTGGACATTACAAAGCTGACATCAACCCCAGTACTATTACCCCACTTGCCAACACACCAGAGCGAGTGGGAAGAGCTGAGGCCAAGAGCCTGAATTGGTGCATCTAATAGATGCACCATCTCTGGGGCAATTGAGGGTTGTGGGGGCCAATATCTATGGCCCCTTTCCAGACTCTTAATATCAGCGTGCATCTGTCTTCTTAACCTTTGCTGGTTATTAAAAATAGCGTGGACACCAGTCATTTTTTCTTTTTGGATCCCCCTTTTTAACAATCAGTAAAGGATACGTAGACAGCTGGTAGCTGATATTAATAGCCTGGAAAGCTCCATGTTTATTACTCCCTTCCCAGGTTATTAAGACCAGCTCTCAGCTGTCTACTTTCCCTCAGCTGGTTAATAAATATAAGAGGGACCGTACACCATTTTTTTTCCTTTATTGCTCGAATACAAGTACAGAAAACTACATAAAGCACTGATTATATATCTCACTGAATTATTTCCATCTATTCTTTCGGTTCGCATTGTGAATTTACCGTACTCGGCTGATGAATTGTTGGCTATGAGATGGGTAAGGAAAAATTAGAAGGCACGTGCATGATCCATGTGCTGTTATTTTTTTCCCGCTCACCCATTGACTTGCATTGGTGAGTCTCGGCCGTTTTACACTGCCATGGGCACCATTTTCCTCACCCCCAATTCTAGGTGAGGTACATCTTGCAGATGTACGCTGCCTCATTGAGTAACACTGGTGTGAGAGCAATGTTAATTTTTTTTTTTTTCTTCACGTTACACTCGCTGATTTTATACGCAGATGTGAGCGCACCCTTGTTGATAACACAGGAGGGCTCTTATGTGTATGAGAGAGGTGAGATATTTGCCGGCCGAACCATTGTTCAGCCGACAGCCATCTATGGGGGCTTCAGGGGTCATTCAGACAAGCGTATTTTATATCTGCATGTAAAACGGACACTATATGGACAGCGCCCCAACCAATGCAAGTCAAAGGCCTCAACGCGCGCTCTGTCGTGAATCGATTTTGGGCACATACGTCTACTGGAGGTGGACACCCAAATGTAGTACACTGTATATCCAGTAGTACCAGCATCTATGTTGCTAATCCGGACACATTAATATCCGCAGTGATGACTGAGATTTTGCTGGATAAGATAAGTTAATGTTGTTTTGTAGAATTGTCAGCTCCTCGTAGGAGATTATTGTAAACTCCGAAATACTTCCTTATTGTCCACCATTTCCTGTGCCACAGAATGAAAGTGGAAATTTTAGCATTCCTCCAAAGGGTGAAATACACTTAATTACGTACACATACTGCTCATAAAAACTGAAGTCATGCCTCCGATGAAAGGGAGAATTGCGGAACATGACGACACTCGGAAAACCTATGGCTCTATATTACAAACCCTAGAGACTTGTCTGTGTGCAGTAGAGTGGATCTGTCAACAGATTTTCACAGTTCAAACAGAATACATTAAATAAATCTCAAAGACCTGATGAGCCTTGTGTACTTACTTGGAAAATCCAAGTCGGAATGGCTGTATAATCCATTTTGAAAATTTTCCTTCCCTACATTAAAGTAAGCATTTTAAGAGTCCAGTTCTAGCTTGACTCATAAAAAGGCTTTCTATCAGGATTATACAACGAATTCAGATATGGATTTTCATTGTAAGTACACCCCCCTCATCAGGCCTAAGACATCTAGTTAAAAATGTGTGCAGTTTGTATTGCGAAACCTGGTGACATTAGGATTACAAAAAGGTTAATCACTACTTGGGGGTTGTACAACTTTGTTTTTCCTGATTCAAGGCCACAATGGCAATTTTTACTATTCAAAGGGGCTACAAAAAACATATCTAGGTGTACGCCATTTCTATTACACGTATTAAGGCACTGAAATTAGTCCTCTAAGTGTGATTCTTGGTGCTGGAGTACTCAACATTGACATGTAAGTACTCACGTGAATGTGATTAACCTGTAATACCAAACTCAACCATTGAAAAACAGTGGCACTCTGGCAGAAAAAAAATATTTTTTCTAATCTTCAAGATTAATTATTGCAGAGTCTATACATTTAACATGTCTGAAGTAGTCCATAATGTGTAGACAACTGGTTCTCCCTCTCTGCTGTGGTCTCGAGATCCAAATGTGTTAATGTGGAATCTGGCTTAGCCATTCATTTCAATGCAGTTAACTAAGAACACAAATATAGATAGATGGACCAGAAAGTGCCCCAAAATTAAAACCAGCCATGATGCCCTGCATTCAAGAGTCCTTGTTTTGGGCACAACATTGGACGCTTACGTGATCCGAGTTCTCGTATGATTAGTCCCTGGTTAGAAAGTTTGTTAACTGCTTAATAATACACATTTGTAATTTCAGGATGAGCCACCTTGGGACACCATGTTTCTTCCTTATACTTGTTCTCCTCTTGTCTGATCATATGAGTTATTCTCAGCATTGGTCATATGGGCTGCAGCCAGGAGGGAAGCGCGACTTAGAAACGCTCCAGGACTCCTTCCAAGAGGTAATAACAATTGGGATCTGAAGCTCCCCATACACATTAGACCGGTGTCTGTCCGAAAGCCATCTAATACATATGGGGGGTCATAACAAGACCAGAACATTTATCTCACTAGTGACCATGTTTGCAAATTAGCTCTCCTCCTGGCAGAGAGCTTGCTACCTAATGCCACCTATTGGAGGTAGACACCCTATAATTGTCCATCATCAGCGTAGAATAGTGTACGGGTTGGCTTTATGAGATGCCTTTGATGAGCGTCTAGTGGGTTTTAGAAGCTTTGCAATGCTCCCTGTGAAAAAAAGGTAAGAGCTTTCATCCAGGAGGAAAAATATGCCCCATGAGTGGAGTGCTAGACAGGTTTTCACCACTATTTGCAAAGAGGATTGCATCTCTCAAAGTTAAACCCCCTTTCTCCAAGGGCCCCATGGCAGCTGTATAATCTGGGAGTTCATGTGTCTAGATTTTTTCATTTTACATTTGATTTTTTGTTTACAATTTTACTCTGATCGCAATAAATATTAATTTTCAAACCTTGACTTTATTGGTATGGAAGCTTAGTGTAGTCTATGTATAAATTATTGTTAATAGGATATAATTACTTGATATACTGTTAAATAATTCTGGTTATGACATTTGTAGTGTTAAAGGTTTATAATTATAAGATACTGCAGAATGGCTGTAACTTACCAGTGAAGACCTTATGCACCAAAAAAAAAGTGGCGTGAGTGTAGACCCCATGGCCAGTCCAACCCTACTCTTCACTATTATCCATAAACAAAACAATACAATATATTTTCTCATCTATTGACACAACTTTCTCCATATAGACTAGAACTAGAGCATGGTCTGTCTTTGTTCATTTCTTAGGCTCAGAATGAAGTTTCGTTGTTCACAGAGCCGAAGCGTCTTGAGTGTTTCCTGCCACAAAACAGATTTAGCATCATAAGAGGAGCCTTGGTGAGTTGAGGAAAATACTCATAGCCCTATGAAAAACATCATACCATATAGCAGATTATTAGTGGTAATACTTGCCTTTATTACATACTCTTTTCCAGTGTATCAGTGGCAACCATGCCAGCTTATTGGCACAAATAGGCTTATTGTGGTATCATTTCGGATTTAATTCTTTAATTAATATGGTGATATTTGGTTAAAAACAAAACACAATTACAAGGCGAACTCAAAGGAACTTTAAAAGGCCATGTGCGAGATGGTCTTAGCTTAGTCCTAAAATTGAGACAGGAGTTGTTTTGTAATAAAGAAACTGATGCATTGGCAAAGTAGGATAAAAGCTAATGTGGGGCAAATTACATCCATTTTATAGATTTCATCCATTTGGATGCAATTACACATTATATATTTGAAATTTATGGTATATTTTGACTTACAGATGAATTGGCTGGAGGGAGAAAATGGCAGAAAGAAGATCTGAAGAGGTCCCCCATTTCACAGCAGATATTATGTAATAAAGTACAAGCTGCCATTACTGTGAACCATGTCATAATTATGTATTGGCTATAGGAGGTGCTTGAGAATATGGCGCACCCAGACCCTGGTACCTAAGTGGATCCAAAGCCCCCTCTGCCACATAAGACACCAGTACTATAAATAATGTGGTATGTGGGTCCTTGGTACTTTTGCATTGGGGTCCAGGATCTTGAAGTTACATATTGTAAGTCCACAGAACCGAATGTTTTTTTTAAATATTTCTATTACTGACCTTCTGCCAGCAATGGCCCTTATATAGTCACTGAGGTTTCCACACACTTTGCATACATCAATACTTGCTTACATACTTTATCAGATAAATCTTCTTTCTCCACTTATGAGCCACCTTCTAATCCTACCTCTCCTGAAATCACCATCCACTCTAGAGAAACAGGTCACGTCAGTCTTGGACAAACCAAGACAGTGAGGAGTCAGGTTACACCTCTTATGTATGGAGGAGAGAGGAACAATCAGCACATTGAGAGGCCAGACTATATGCAAATTGCCTCTTCAGAGAGGAAGAGGACTAGAACTTCTGTCTCACCTATTGGAAGTAACAATAAAAGTCAATATCGAACCTTTAACGAGCCTTGCCACATGACAGGGTAAAAGCCAAGCCAGAACCTCTATTTGCAGACCCATGTTTCAGGATGTTGCCCCTCCTCAGTGCAAAGCAGGAGATCTCATTTGGTTAGACCTCTGGGGTTTAAGGGACAACGTAACTCCTTATAGAGGTTAAGGAACCCTCCTCTATTTGGGGGTTCTCAGAAATGCAGACAGATGACAAAGTAGTGATGACAAAGCCATTCCCTTTAAATAACATTATGATATTTAGATTGTGAGCCCCAATGGGGACAGTGATGATGATGTCTGCAAAGTGCTGTGGAATATGATGGTGCTATATAAGAAATGTATAATAAATAAATAAGATAAATAAATCAGCCTCTCCTCAGCCTGAAACGGCTGATAACAGAAAACAAACCTATTTAGATAACCATACAGTGGCTTGCTAAAGTATTCACCCCAATTGGAATGTTTCGTGGTGTTTTGCTACCTCACAACCAGGAATTTTACTGTTTTTTTTGAGGGTTTGCATGTGTTCCTGTAAAGAACATGCCTACAACTGTGAACATTTGGTTTTCTTTTTTATTGTGAAGCAAACATCAAATAGAACAAAATAACTGAAAACTTCAGGGTGCATAATTAATCACCCACCTAAAGTCAGTACTTTGTAGAGCCTCTTTTTGCAGTAATTGAGCTTTCCACATTTTGCCACTGGACTTTTTGCCCATTTCTCAAGGCAAAACTGCTCAAGTTTCTTCAAGTTAGACGGTTTCCTCTGATGAACAGCAATCTTCAACTCTGACCACAGATTGTAAATTGGATTATGGTAAGGGCTTTGACTAGGCCACTCCAAAACATTTACACATTTCCCCTTAAAGCACAGGAGTGTTGCGTTAGCAGTGTGCTTTGGGTGATAGTCTTGTTGGACCGTGCGGTTTTGCTCATGAAAATCCCTGTATTTTGCACCATCCATCTTATCCTCAACTTGGATCATTTTTCCTGTCCCTGCTGCTGAGAAACATCCCCACAGCATCATGCTGCCACCACCATGTTTCACTGTGGGGATGGTGTTTTTGGGGTGATGAGCTGTGTTTGTTTACCTGGGTGAGCAAAAAGTTAAATTTTGGTCTCATCTGACCACAGCATCTTCCTCAATCCATTTGGGAAGTCTCCCACATGTCTTTTGGCAAACTCAAAATGAGCCTTACAATTTTTGTATGTAAGTAAAGTTTTTTTCTGCCCACTCTTCCATAAAGGCCACCTCTATGGAGTGTACGACTTATCGTGGTCAAATGGACAGATACTCCAGTCTCTGCTTGGGAACTCTGCAGCTCCTTCAGGGTTACCTTTGGTCTCTGTGCTGCCTATCTGATTACTGTCCTCCTTGCTTGGGCTGAGAGTTTTGGTGGGTGGTCCTCACTTGGCAGGTTTGATGATAATGGATTTGATGGTGCTCCAGGGATCATCAGAGATTGGAGTATTTTTTATAACCCAACCCTGACTTTTACTTCTCAACAACCTTGTCCCTGACTAGTCTGGAGATCTCCTTGGTCTTCATGGTGTGGTTTGCTTATTGGTTCCTCTTGTTAATGGAGTTGCAGCCTCTGTGGCCTTTCAGAAAAGGTAAAGTGTATATACTGACAGACATGTGACAATTAGGTTGCACACAGGGGGACGTCCTGTCACTAAGCATGGGACTTATGAAGGGAATTGCTTGCACCACAAATTATTAGGAGCTTCATTGCAAAAGAAGTGAATACATATGAACATGCCAATTTTAAGATATTTGATCCCATAAATTTAATTGATTCCTATATTTTTCTCACTTCACCAACGTAGACAATTTAGTGCTGATGCATCACACACAAATCGGATTACAAAAATATTTAAACACAGGTTGTAATGTAACAAAATAGGTACAAATAAAAGGAGGTGAATACTTTTGCAAGGCACTGTATATTACATTTTGCATAAATATGATGTATACATTGGGTGCAGAATTATTAGACCAGTGAGTATTTTGACTATATCATATTTATGCAGATTTTCTACCTTCACGCTGTATAAATGTGAATACTGATTGGATGAAGGAGATCAGGTGATGTGTATTTGTGTAATGAAGGGGGAAGGGGAGAGTGCGGCCTGAGGATACAACTCCCTTTATCAGGGTGTGCAGAATTATTAGGCAGCTTCTTTTCTTCAAGAGAAATGCGCCAAAAAAGAGATTTACCTGACTGAACAGTAAAAAAATTGTTACAAGTCTTACAGAGGGAGGCGTCAGTCCTGAGGTTGCTACGATATTGGGGCGATCACAGAACCAGCAAAAGTCTTCCTGCAAATAGATAAAAGGGTCCCTAAAAAACGTGTTGAGGAAAAAAGACTCACATTATCCACCAAAGATGTGAGAAGAATCAAACGTGAAGTGACCAGGAAGCCATTATACTCCAGTGCTGTCATATTCCAGAACTACAACCTTCCTGGAGACCAGAAGTACAAGGTGTTCAGAGTCACGGCCGAGGTAAGGAGGCTGAGCCCGTCCACCACCGAGGAAGACACAGAAGTACAAGGTGTCCAGTGCTCAGAGACATGGCCGAAGTAAGGAGGCTGAGCCCGTCCACCATGGAGCAAGGCACAGAGGTACAAGGTGCTCAGTGCTCAGAGTCACGGCAGAAGTAAGGAGGCTGAGCCCGTCCACCAGGGAGCAAGGCACAGAATTACAAGGTGTTCAGAGACATGGCCGAGGTGAGGAGGCTGGGCCCGTCCACCACCGAGAAAGACACAAAAGTACAAGGTGTTCATTGCTCAGAGACATGGCCAAGGTAAGGAAAGGTGAAACCCAACCACCACCGAGGAAGGCACATAATTACAAGGTGTTTACACTCACTGCCGAGGTGAGGAGGCTGGGCCCGTCCACCACCGAGCAAGACACAGAAGTACAAGGTGTTCAGTGCTCAGAGACTTGGCTGAGGTAAGGTAGGGTGAGCCTGTCCACCACAGAGCAAGGCACAGAATTACAAGGTGTTTAGACTCACTGCCGAGGTGAGGAAGACAAACACAGTCCAAGGTAAAGGAGTCTGAGCCCAACCACCACTGAGGAAGACACAGAAGGTGTTCAGTGCCTAGAGACATGGCCCAGGTACGGAGGCTAAAAGCTGACCACCAAGCAAGACCCAGAAGTACAAGGTGCTCAAAAACATGGTCGAGGTAAGGAAGGATTAAACCCGACCACCACTAAGCATGACATGGAAGAGGAAACTTCAAGACTTAGCCAATAAATAACCAAAGACATATTTTTCAAAGGTTTTATGGACTGATGAGATGACAGTGACTCTTGTCGGACCAGAGGGTTGGGCCATGACTGGATCAGTAGCGGGCACAGACTTCTCTATTCCCACTCAGATGCCAACAAGGTGGAGGTGGGGTACTGCTATGGACTTGTATTCTTATACATGAGATAGTTGGATGTTTTCAGATTGAATATGGACTCAAAATCAACTCCCAAACCTACTGCCAGTCTTTAGCCGATAATTTCTTCCAGAAATCCATGATTTTTCTGCGGGACAATGCTTTATCACAGCATCGAGGTCTCCACTGCTCGGCTGCCAGCAAAGGCCTTAACAGGACCTAAACCTTACTGAGAACTTGTCGCACCTTCCTAAACGGAAGATTTACAGAAAAGGAAAACAGTCGTCTCTGATCAGTGTCTGGGACACTGTAGTTGGTGCTGCCCAAAATGTGGATCGTCAACAGATGAAGAAACTAATGGACTCCATGGATGGAGCTTATGGCTGCTACTGAAAGAGAAGGATGTCTATATTGGTCACTGATATTTTTTATGGAAATGTATTTTTGCACATTTTTAGTTGCTTGGTTATTATTCTCACTTTAACAGATGAAAATAAACAATTGAGATTTTTTTTTTTAGCTTTCATTTAGTTACATAATAATCCACTAACACTAATAGTTGCCCAAACATTCCGTACACATCGATATTCTCCTAATGAAGACAAAACCTCACTTTCACTTTCTTAAATATTCAGGTTTCAGATTTATTAACCTTTCAGATTGACTATTCAACAATAAATTAATCATCAAAAATACAAAATTGCCTAATAATTGTGCACAAAGTGTATACACAGGTGAGGTGATGGACTGAAAGGAAACACGAAGGAGACGTAGGTGGTTTGAGGATTTTACAATAACACATAGTCCCATATGTACAAATTCTGATTACAATATTAACACGTATAGACGTGAAGGATGAGCTGTCTACGAGGAGAGGACATCCCTCCCGTTTATCAACAGTCTTTTCTCCGATAGCATAAAATCTTCATTTATCTTAGCACTTAAGACCTCGCACTCAATAGACCGGCTATTGTTCCAGAAGATAATGCCACCATACTGGACAGTGGAGATCCACAGAGTGTCCATCACGATATCTAGGCTAGGTGGAGCATCACACGGGTTAAGGTCGGCCTGAAGGTGTATCCGTCCTAAGACCCATCACAATCCAGGTTCAGGAATCACACTTGACTGCCTAGTCTTCGGAGGAGGTGTTGGTGGCTTTGCTTCTTCTCTTTTTGGCAATAGTGGAGGTATCTAGAGATGAACAGAAAGGACACAATGTAAAGGATAAATACCTGTATAGCAATCGTGTGATGGAAAAATGCAGTCACCTGGAATAAGTCATGGTCACTTACCTCTGTGGAAAGTCGCTGACTCCCCTCATTGGATCTGCTTTTAGGAGGTGGTGGAGGAGGTGACTCCATAACTTGTAACGCAGCATCGCCATGCGTAGATAGTGATGGGAAACCTGTTTGAGTAACGGATGATAAATTACACGACGAAATAAAGATTTTTGGTACACAATGTAAAATCTCTCTCGTAGACTTTATTGTGGAACCCTGGGATGTCCTAAAGCTGTCCCTGGGGTGAAAAAAACAATACCGGTACTGCGGAAGGAAGAATGGCAATCCCTCAGGTTACGTTCTGCGTAACTGCCACTTGTAGTACTCTTCTGCTAAGAGCTACATCCTTAGACACAAAGATAAGATCTCCACAAATTTGCGGACAGTAGACTAAGCAGTGGCCCGATGGAATAGAAGAACCGATTCTTTGACACACAAGACCCAGGAGGCTTTTATCCTATGGGGAAAAACAGCCTGGCAGGGGTACCCTAGCTTAGCCCGACCTTGCGCATTGACAGATTGAAACCAGAGTAGAATGGTGGCCCTAGATGTGGTTTGACATCTACCAGAGCATACAGATGTGATCCACAAGGCATCCACAAGTCTGGACGGAGCTGTACAGCTCTGGCGACATCAGATTCTGTAAGAATCTCTCCAGGAGATGAGAGTCAAAATGCCTAAAGGAAGGAAAGCAATCTTCTCATGAAGGTGGAAAGTGGAGAATCACGCTAAGGGAAAGGAGTGAGCCTAATCAAGGCTAAGACTGATCTACTACTCAGATCAATGTCTGCCTCCGAAGGACATTAAGCTAAATACCTGGGTGTCGGCTGCCCAGGTGTAGCATGGTGGATAGGAGTCAGATTTTTTTCGAAGATGTATTCTTAGTGTTAGCTTCCAGGTGGGAGCATATTAACCCATGGTTGCTGTGTGCCTCACTGAAGTGTTCCCAGGAAAGGTGCTTAATCTTCTTCTGAGTTTTTACGGTAATGCCTCCTGGAAGAGGTTCAGCAAAATAGCTCTTCCCCAGGAGGAAGAAAGCTCCCTCTAGTGTCTTTCTTGGACACCCTTTACAGCCTGTCTCCTGCTCCAATAGGCAAAATACCTCTCCGATTCTGGCAACCATGATCAATGGGGGAGTCCCTCCTTTAATAAGGTCCCTGGGTTTCTGTGTGATATGACCAGGACCTGAGGAACCTCTGGGAACCTACTATGAACTGTCTCCGTAATAAACCCACTGAAAACACCCCCATACACATCCCAACCGATATCCAAGGATTTTTTCAGACAATCTAATGTGTATGGGGCTCCCCGAAAATTATAGCAGGGGATAAAAGGGTCTGGCATGTCCTATGTTGGACTGCCAATCCTTTTGTTCTTTAAGAAGAGCAAGGTTTTCTGTATATTGAGGAGTCAAGCTAGATAGTGGACAGCCGAACCATTATTTGGCCGATAGCTATCTAAAGAGTAGGGGGCAGAAAAAAAAAATTAAAAGAAATATCAATAAACGCAAACATTTTAGAATTAAAAAATTATGAATGTCTGATAGTCCTATACTTACTATGGGTTCTTGGAGTTTGCGGAGTGATCGGGGTAGGAATAAGAGGCGTGATCCCTGGATTTGTAGAGCTGGTGTGGAGGGTGAGACGGTTATCCGAAAGCTGAAGGCTCTTTGGTCTCGTTTTGGCGAACAAGCACTGGGAATACATCAGAAGAAGAACAGAGTAGATAAAGTAGAAAAGGTGGCAATAATCTTGACATGACCCATGGTCCTTCCCTGTTGACCCAACACAGATCTCCTGTTGCTCACAATCCCATCACTTCTCACCTCTCTTTCCCCCGGGCGCTCTGTGATCGTTTGAGATTGGCTGACGTTACGCTTCAGTTTCATCGGTTTGATATCACCATCGTCTCTGTCATTGTGGTCTTCATTCCGGGAAATGAGGGAACCACGACGAGGAGGTACTGGTTCTGGAAGTGAGCTAAGAACAAGTAGGGAATTCTTTAAATATGGAGATGTCAACCTGGTAATCATCACCATCGATTCATGCAGCACTCAATGTCAAGCAGCTGCTGCAAAAGCAAGCATTATTTTAGGAGGTGTTAAAAAACAAACAAAAAAATTAAATTATGGACCAGAGTCTTTTTTTCAACCTAGGTAACTATATAAGATGAAAATGTAATACTACACCACTATAAACCCTTTTATGAGACAGATGTTAGTCCCTACCCTACGTTGTGTTCTGGCACAGAAAACTCTAAATTCCTCAATTCTGCAGGAACCCTATTGTCCATAGCAAAGCAACATAATGGTGGTCTTTGTGACCATAAAGCTCAAGATGCTGGCATTTATGTGATTTACCCATGGGACTGCTTTCAAAGCAGCATCCTCTTCTGTGCAGGCAGCGCAGGTGCACATGTTGGAGATTTCGATGGAGTCCCCATAAATGCATTAAAACCATCTCAGTGAGCCAATCAAATCAATGTTCTCTACTAAAGCGAGCCATAATCCTACCCTTCTGAGCCCGGTCTGGAGCTCCCACTTCCTGAAGAAGAAGACGAAGACACAGTGGACAATCTTCGTAGAGTGGCAGATGTGATATATGGAACCACCACAGAGCCGGCACGGCTCAGCTTCCTGTCTGTGAGGCTGGAAGGCTGAAGCAGAGTAAGGCATGGTTGTCTTAGACTATTATGGTCTATTCTGATGCTTCTCCAACATTCCAGAACCTACTGGACTCTTACCAAAGTGATTGTCCCATACAGCTTTTCCACCTTTCTCCTCAGGTCTTGGAAACAGGACACAAGCCTGTCATGAAGAGGCCGGAGGTTCTCGGTCAACTTCTCCCCATGGATCCTGATTCCTTGAGCCAGAAGAGGCATCTGGATGGATACAAGGCAGAAGACAAAAAATAAAAATTGAATGATACGGTGAGTAGAATGAAGACGTGATAAAATGACCCCAAAAAAAGCGTAGAAACATCTACTGTTGACACCACCTGGACTCGTACCTGCAGCGCAATCAGCTGTTTGAGGAGCTCAATCTTGTCCTGGTCTCCAGGATGTTCTTGCAGGTAGCGCTCCGTAAAGAAAGCCTAGGAGAGATGAGGAGGTGTAATGAAGAAACAAGACAGAGGAGGACATACGAGGACACTCCAAATTTCAAGACTGACAGGAGTACAACCAGTTTACAGAAAATAATCTGCATAAAACGCTGAGTCACTTTGTACAGTCATGGCCAAACGTATTGACACTGTGGAGATCAGACTGAACCAAAGAATCCATCTTGTCTTCCTCCTGAGAAATCTGGTTTACAACAGGAAAATTGAGCAAACTTGACATTTTCTTTTATGGAAAGTAATCACGCGCGCATTTCTCCTTGAAATTGTAGCCTTTCATCCACATACCAGATATTGTAACTTTTCACTAGAATAGATTTGCTTTGTAAGTGATTGTGAAATATGAGCGCTTGTGCGCATGTCTGTAAAATGCCTAACTTTTTACTATATAAAGAAGGGGCAGCGCCCAGTGAGGCAGGCGTGCTCCAGGGCTAACCCTGTTTATGACCACACAACCTTTGTGCTGCGTGTCATTTACTTGGATCCCTACATCCAGGAAGCCAGGGACGGAGAAGGACTCAACATTTCTTGGCGCCCGAACAGGGACCCGAGGCGAGAGTATCTGCTCGAGATTCACCTGCGGATACGGACAACGGAGATCTGGGATAATGGACGGCAAATGAACTGAAAAACCTGGCCAGGTAAGAGACATTAATAGTTCTCTTTTATCTGCCCTGTATTATCCGGAAGATCTCTACGAGCCGTGTCACGCTGGGTTAGTCTAGTAGTGAGTAGATACCTATAAAACTCGGGTTACCATATTGTATAGATTTATGAGTCTTGTCCCTGGCAGTGTGTGAACAGTGTGAAGGTTGTGGCATGTTGTGAAAGAAGAGCAAAAGTACGTAGAACAATAAGACAAAATATTTGGGACACAAGCCTTATACACGAAAGTCAGCCTAACTGGGTCATGTGGTTGCGTCCTTTCGGGGAGACCTCCGCCCATGCTTGACTCTCTCTAAGTGCTTGAAACCCTTTATTTCTGGATAAGGTTTGATAGAATGAGCCCAGGACGCGGACCCATGAGCCTGGGACAAGTATGATATCTGAGACTGAGAGTTTTGTGATCTGTATGGTGTTGCTAGGTCTGTTTGCATGTGCAATAGCACTCAAGTACGTTTTACACGTTAGAAAAAACGGAGCAGACAAGCCCTTCAATATTTTAGCTCCTTAGGAGAGAAGGCAACGAGACGCCACCAACAGAGGAAGTGGTTGTCCAAACGTCACCTAGGGTAGTCATAGATAGTATTGGGACAAAATGGGAAATAAACAGACAAAAACCGTCTTAGGACAAGTGGAAGCAGCAGATATCATACAGGAAAGATGTGGAAAGACAGTCAGAAGACAGATTAGAAGGGTAAGAGAAAAATTGGGAATTTCAGAAGCTCTAGTGTTTAGCACTGAATGGGAAAGAGCAAAGAGAGAGAGAGGAGGAATAATTAAAGATAATGGATGGGAAGACATCGTGCACTGCATGATACAAGTCTCAAAAACAGCGAGAGAAGAAAATTGGAAGTATGACCCAGATACTTCAAAATGGACTATGGGTAAGGGACAGTGTTGTGGTATCCCACCCCCTTATCTAGATCCAAATGCCCAATCATTTGTACCATCTGGAGGAGCAGAAGGAGGAAAACAATTTCCAGCCTTGTATCCCAATCTTGGTGGGGTAGGAGGATGGGTATGTTCACACTGTGGACAACAAAATCCAGATTGGAGGAATGATTGCCTAGCCTGTGGTGCGCCTAGACATGGCACTGTACTTGCTCCTGTTAGGGTAGTACCAAGACCTTTTAGGGAAACAAATGCTGACGGGGTAATGGGAACTAGGTATCATCAAACTCGGCAATATTTCCCTTGGTCCCCTGCTGAAGGTATGTCTCTCTTGCATAACGCGCCAGACCCCACCCAGTTTCCAGTCAGATTTGCACAATATATACAGCAAATTATGCAGACTCACGCAGGAGTCTGGGCGGATGGAGAGGAATTATGTAGAATGAAAATGACTCCTGGTCTCTTCCAGGAATTACTGGCATATCTACAGGGACATAGGCCACAGGCAGGACAAGTGGGACAGGCAGGACAAGTAGGACAAGCAGGAGAAGGTGCCCTACAAACGGTAGAATCAGGCAATCAGTTCGTAGACCACTTAATAATTTTCATGAGACAGAAACAGAGGCAGAGAGGAACAACGGGAGTGGTGGCTCAGAAACCTGGTCAATCAGTAGATGAGTATTATCTAGGGGTAGAAAATAGCTTTAGAGATGAAGGAATAGATCTAACCACTCCAGGAATGATGAGGTTAATTACAAAAACCTTCATAGATGGATTGTCTCCAAAAGTGAAGGAGAAACTTAAGGCCGCAACACCTGATTGGAGAACCTTGGAAGACCCACACTTGGCTAGGCAAAAAGCCGTAGGGATAGAGTTGGATTTAAGAGAAAATCATAAGCCTGTCAGAATAGCGCAAGCAAACACAACAGGAGGGAGAGCAAGACACAATTTTCCTTGTCATTACTGCAAGAAACCAGGACATTTCCAGAGAGAATGTAGAAAGAAACAGGCAGACATAAAATCAGGAAAATTTGTACCAAAGAATAAACCCTCAGACATCCAACAGACATCCATAGTGGATGGTCCCATACCAGATTCAGATTGACTCAATGTGTTACAAACCTCCCTACCAGCTAGAAGACCTATGATACAGGTGAATGTAGGGGGGAGAGAGATTCCATTTTTGATAGATACAGGTGCAACTTCCTCAATTTTGAATCAAGATTTTCTTCCGAATCCGGAAGATATTTCACAACAAACAACTTTTGCTGAGGGTTATGATGGGGTAATTCGAACACTGCCATATACTGTGCCCCTAGAGGTCTCATCAGGACCTAAATGTTTTGCATCCAGATTTTTGTATGCCAGAGGTGCCCCAACATGTTTGTTAGGAACTGATGTCCTAAAGAAATTAGAAGCTAACATCAATTTTAGGGAAGATGGCACAGTTATGCTGACTATCCCTGATGATGCAGAAACATTAGAACAATATGTCAGAATTCAGGCTTTTGAGGATCATACTGAAGAAAAAGAGTACACCACAGATCTAGACCTCTCAATGGTCCCAGAAACACTGTGGGCACAAGGAGATACTGATGTAGGACTATTGCATATAGCTCCTGTAAAACTATCTGTGCAACCAGGAACTGTTCTCCCACAGCTCAGACAATACCCTGTGAGTGCCCAGCAGGAATTAGCAATTACAAAACAGATAGAGGAATACAGAGAGAAAGGAGTTTTGGTAGAGATACAATCACCTGCTAACACTCCTCTGTATCCAGTCAAGAAGAGAACTCTTGATAAGAGTTCTATGCCCAAATATCGTATGGTACATGATCTAAGAGAAATAAACAAAGTTCTAGATCCAATCACCCCAGTTGTACCCAATCCTCATACGTTACTATCACAGATACCAGCCAGTTCTCAAGTGTTTACTGTAATAGATCTTTCAAATGCATTTTTCTCGGTTCCTTTACACCAAGACAGTTGGCATTTGTTTGCATTTACATTTAAGGGCAAACAGTTGGCGTGGACACGCCTTCCACAGGGAATGATACACTCCCCTACTCTTTATTCAAATGCCCTACGTTATCCTTCAGAGGTTTGAACCCGAACCACAGGTAGTAATTTTGCAGTATGTGGATGACCTACTACTTTGCTGCCCAGACCTAGAAACTGCAGAAAGGTCCACTGTGAGTTTACTATGTTTTCTAGAAAAAGAAGGGTGTAAAGTGAATAGACAAAAGTTACAAGTTTGTCAGACCAAAGTGGTCTTTCTAGGTCATTGCATTTCTCAAGGTAAAAAGCATCTTACACCTCAAAGAACTGAAGCAATAAGACAGATGAATGAGCCTAGAAATCATAAACAGCTACGAGCATTTTTAGGAATAGTGTCTCATTGTAGACAATGGATTATACATGCCAGTCAACTAATGCAACCACTGTATGACTGTGTAAAAAGTGAACCTTATTTGTTGACAAAAGAAGGTCAGATTTCGTTCCAACAATTAAAAGATGCCCTTGTTTCAGCTCCAGCGTTAGGGCTACCAGACTACACCAAACCATTTCAGCTTATGGCTGCAGAAGTTGATTCCCATGCTACAGGAGTTCTTACCCAGAAGCATGCAGGGAAACAAAGACCAATTGCATATCTTTCAGCAAGGTTAGATCCCGTAGCTAGAGCAGCGCCAACCTGTGTACGTGTAGTTGTTGCTGTCTCACTATTGTTGGACAAAGCATCAGAAATTGTCCTAGAGCATCCACTCACAGTTCAAACTACACATGATGTTTATGGGATATTAAACCAGGTCCAACCAAAACATATTTCCATGGCCAGACATTTGCGGCTGCAGTGTTCTTTGCTGCTCCCCTCTACTATCACATTTACAAGGCTTCAGACTCTCAATTTAGCTACACTGCTACCTCTCGAGTCTGAAGGGGGGAATAAGGACACTGATCCACACGCAAATTTTTTCCCTACAGACACACATGACTGTACAGAGCTCATTTTACAAGAAACAGTAGGCTTACCCAATGTATCCGAAACACCACTTCAAAATCCAGATTTAGAGCTGTTTATAGATGGTAGTAGGTTTGCAGATGACACAGGTAACTTTCATACAGGGTATGCAGTTGTGTCAGAATCTGAAACTCTCAAAGCAGAACCACTTCCACCGAAACAGTCTGCACAAGAAGCAGAACAAGCAGAACTAACAGCATTGATTGAAGCGCTAAAAATAGCTGAGAATCAGACAGCTAATATATACACTGATTCTAGGTATGCACATGGTATTGTGTTTGATTTTGGAGTAATCTGGAGAGCTAGAGGTTACATGACAGCGTCAGGACAACCTGTAAAACATGCTTCTCTGATCAAACTGATTTTAGAGGCTGTACAAGAAACAAAAGAAGTAGCAGTAATCAAGGTAGCTGCACATGTGAGACTCGACACTAGGGAATCTAGGGGAAATGATAGGGCTGATAAAGCAGCCAAAGCAGCAGCAGTCAAACCCTTACAACAGGTTCATACTGTAAACCCCACAGAAAATACTGAAGATAGACTGAGACAAGCACAGGAAGATGCAGGAGAAGAGGAGAGGGACAGGTGGAAAAAGGAAGGGGCAGAAGAACAAGCAGGAATTTGGAAGAAAGATGGACTAATATGTCTACCTAGAGCCTGGTACCCGATTGTAGTTGGTGGATTGCACCACCCTACTCATGTGTCTGCAAATGCAATGACACTACTGGCAAAGCAAGTCTGGTTGGCTCCAGGTTTTGGCAACTATGCAAGAGACTATTGTGCTGCATGCGTTATATGCCTGGCACATAATCCCGGACAGACAACAAAGACCCCTATGAAGCACCACGTCCGACCTCTCTACCCGTTTCAGCGATTACAGATAGACTTTATCCAGCTGCCAAAAAGTAATGGGTATGAGTATGTGTTGGTGTGTGTGGACATGTTCTCGGGGTGGCCAGAGGCCTATCCAGTTCGGAAGGCTTCAGCTAAAAACACTGCTGTAAAGCTAGTTGCCGAACTGGTGCCCCGTTATGGTCTCCCTGAAGTGATCGAGTCAGATAGGGGTACTCATTTCACTGGAGAAATATTTCAAAATGTACTGAAAATGTTGGGTGTTGAAAGTCAGTTACACACTCCGTATCATCCACAAAGTTCTGGTAAGGTGGAACGCATGAATGGAACTTTAAAATTAAAAATACAGAAAGCCATGGCTGAAACAGGAAAGCCTTGGACAGAATGCCTTCCACTGGCCCTTTACTCAATACGCAATACCCCAAGGGGTAAGACTAAACTGTCTCCATATGAAATTTTGTTTGGCAGGACTGCCAATTTAGGATGTTATTTTCCACAGCAACTTGTGTTAAATATTGAGTCATTGACTTCTTATGTGCAAAATCTTCAGAAACAATTAACTAAGGTGCATGCACAAGTTTTTGCTTCCCTTCCAGATCCTGACAACACTGTAGGAAGTCACAAGTTGGAACCAGGTGATCAAGTCTATGTAAAAAGACACACCAGAAAGGCTCTTGAACCAAGATTTGACGGACCCTTCCAAGTCCTGTTGACAACACCTACATCAGTCAAGCTTGAAGGAAAGGCATCATGGATACATGCAAGCCATTGCAAAAAAGCAGTACAAAACTCATGATATTGATGTTAATAATGTTAACCTCAACGGAGGCGTGGGATAGACTGAATTCTCTAGCCCCTTTGAACAATAGATTTGTACAACATCATAGAAAATTAGTACATGACTTGTTAAATAATACGCAACCCCTGGCAGATTGTTGGATCTGTACCCATTCACCAGTATCAGCCACAAGTATACCTTTTCTAGCAGTTCCCGTGTCAGTTGAAGAAATATTCGCTTGGCCTAATTGTTCAGACAACCTGGCCAACAACCAAACTGGTAATGCTAGGCTGTGGAATACTACAATCGCCATACCAATTGTGGGATGGGTAGAATTTCCTTGGTGGCAGGGTAATCTCTCAGGGACTGGTACACATCTACAATATTTGGCCTATAAGGGTGGGGCCTGGGTACCTAGGAATAAGACTGGATTAACTAATTTAGGACAGGTCCCCACAGAAAATCTACAGCTCAGTTTCAGTACAACCGCCGATCCCTCTGATGCTTTCAAACCTGTAGTATTGGAAAGATACATACATAATAGAAAATGGGAACATTCTGAGTTGTTCCCCCAAGGTGATGCAAACAGTTGTACAAGTAAGCCAGGGAACCTGGTTTGTAATGAATCCGATGAGTATGTCAACGGAATGCCTGTATGTGGGAATCCCGCAGCCGGGTACTGTAGCCCCTTGGGACAAAAACCCTCTTGGTGTATGCTTCAGAATGTATCTAGTTTTGTGGATTTGGCTCACAGATTGGTATTGCAGCACTCAGCTCTATGGGATCTGCCTGAGGGTACATTTTGGATATGTGGAGAAGGAGCATATAAATGGCTTCCCGTAGGTATAAAGGGTACTTGTACATTAGGACGCCTAACCCCGGCTACTTTCATAATTTCAAATAAACAAGTAAATATGCAAGCCGTGCCCAAGCACACACTGTATAAAAGAGCTGCAGATAACTCACCACGCCCCTCGGGGAGGCCACATATAGTACAAATGGGAATTCCCAACAAAATTGTTAGTACCATTTTTATTTATCCTATGTTAACACAAATGTGGGATAAATTAGTTAGAGCCACAGATTATCTAGATGATCAGATCTGGGATATATTGGATATACTAAACACTAGTATAGCTGTACAGAATCAGCTTATAATAGTCATCAACCAACATACTCTGGTATTGGATTACCTAACTGCCTCACAAGGGGGTATGTGTCAAATCATTGGACCCACCTGCTGTCATTATATAGACCCGAATAGTACTATGAGTATGACATTTAAATTAAAGGACGTACAACGACTCAGAGATCAGTATGACAAAGACAATGACCAGAATAAGGATAGCTGGTGGTCAGATACCTTTTCTTTTCTCAACCCAGCCAACTGGTTCAGAGGGATCGGTGGGTGGGTTGCTGGGATTATGCAGAGCATTATACATATAGTTATGATTATTGTAATCATATATGTATTATTCAAGATTGTGCTCAAGGGTATCTCAGTATGCACCGATAAATTTTGTGTAATAGATGCAAGAGTATAAAGTTTTTATGTTATCTTTTAGTGATTCTAATTATTGCCGAACTAATTTTTGTTTTTATATTTTAGTATACTGCTGTATAAAGAAGAAAATGCATAGACTTTATGCAAGAATTTGTGATAGATTATAAAAGAATATGTCAAAGGGGGGAATTGTGGAGATCAGACTGAACCAAAGAATCCATCTTGTCTTCCTCCTGAGAAATCTGGTTTACAACAGGAAAATTGAGCAAACTTGACATTTTCTTTTATGGAAAGTAATCACGCGCGCATTTCTCCTTGAAATTGTAGCCTTTCATCCACATACCAGATATTGTAACTTTTCACTAGAATAGATTTGCTTTGTAAGTGATTGTGAAATATGAGCGCTTGTGCGCATGTCTGTAAAATGCCTAACTTTTTACTATATAAAGAAGGGGCAGCGCCCAGTGAGGCAGGCGTGCTCCAGGGCTAACCCTGTTTATGACCACACAACCTTTGTGCTGCGTGTCATTTACTTGGATCCCTACATCCAGGAAGCCAGGGACGGAGAAGGACTCAACAGACACCCCTGCAATTCTGTCAGATAATACTCAGTTTCTTCCTGAAAATGATTGCAAACACAAATTCTTTGGTATTATTATCTTCATTTAATTTGTCTTAAATGAAAAAAACACAAAAAGAATTGTCCTAAAGCCAAACTGGATATAATTCCACACCAAACATAAAAAAGGGGGTGGACAAAAGTATTGGCACTGTTCCAAAAATCATGTGATGCTTCTCTAATTTGTGTAATTAACAGCACCTGTAACTTCCCTGTGGCACCTAACAGGTGTTGGCAATAACTAAATCACACTTGCTGCCAGTTGACATGGATTAAAGTTGACTCAACCTCTGTCCTGTGTCCTTGTGTGTACCACATTGAGCATGGAGAAAAGAAAGAAGACCAAAGAACTGTCTGAGGACTTGAGAAACCAAATTGTGAGGAAGCATGAGCAATCTCAAGGCTACAAGTCCATCTCCAAAGACCTGAATGTTCCTGTGTCTACCGTGCGCAGTGTCATCAAGAAGTGTAAAGCCCATGGCACTGTGGCTAACCTCCCTAGATGTGGACGGAAAAGAAAAATTGACAAGAGATTTCAACGCAAGCTTGTGCGGATGTTGGATAAAGAACCTCGACTAACATCCAAACAAGTTCAAGCTGCCCTGCAGTCCGAGGGTACAACAGTGTCAACCCTTACTATCCGTGTGAATGAAAAGGGACTGTATGGTAGGAGACCCAGGAAGACCCCACTTCTTACTCCGAGACATAAAAAAGCCAGGCTGGAGTTTGCCAAAACTTACCTGAAAAAGCCTAAAACGTTTTGGAAGAATGTTCTCTGGTCAGATGAGACAAAAGTAGAGCTTTTTGGGCAAAGGCATCAACATAGAGTTTACAGGAGAAAAAAAGAGGCATTCAAAGAAAATGACACGGTCCCTACAGTCAAACATGGCGGAGGTTCCATGATGTTTTGGGGTTGCTTTGCTGCCTCTGGCACTGGACTGCTTGACCGTGTGCATCGCATTATGAAGTCTGAAGACTACCAACAAATTTTGCAGCATAATGTAGGGCCCAGGGTGAGAAAGCTGGGTCTCCCTCAGAGGTCATGGGTCTTCCAGCAGGACAATGACCCAAAATACACTTCAAAAAGCACTAGAAAATGGTTTGAGAGAAAGCACTGGAGACTTCTAAGGTGGCCAGCAATGAGTCCAGACCTGAATCCCATAGAACACCTGTGGAGAGATCTAAAAATGGCAGTTTGGAGAAGGCACCCTTCAAATATCAGGGACCTGGAGCAGTTTGCCAAAGAAGAATGGTCTAAAATTCCAGCAGAGCATTGTAAGGAACTCATTGATGGTTACCGGAAGCGGTTGGTCGCAGTTATTTTGGCTAAAGGTTGTGCAACCAAGTATTAGGCTGAGGGTGCCAGTACTTTTGTCTGGCCCATTTTTGGAGTTTTGTGTGAAATGATCAATGTTTTGCTTTTTGCGTCATTCTCTTTTGTGTTTTTTCATTTAAGACAAATTAAATGATGATAATAATAGCAAAGAATTTGTGATTGCAATCATTTTAAGGAAGAAACTGAGTATTATCTGACAGAATTGCAGGGGTGTCAATACTTTTGGCCATGACTATAAATACATTATTTTTCTGTGTACATTCTGTGTAATGTTCTCCAGAGCTGCATGCACAATTCTGCAAGTTTCTGAGCTGAAATGTCCCAGAAGGTTATACTGAGTTATGAGTTTGTTCTGGTGATTAGCATTCTAAGAACCAAGCCCTGAACTTGTCCGGCTGCATTATAGTGGCTGCTTGGAATGTGTTTAAAGAGCTTGAGTACAATAAAAATTAGCAGAACAGCGAGTGCAGCTCTGGAGTATAAGAGACTGGTCTCCTGTAAAGATTTGCCCTTACTAATTTCCATAGCAAATCCAGAGAAAGCTGCAGGGTTATTCACAGTGGTTAATCAGCTACAATGAAAAATCGCACTATATTCTCACCTCATGTGATACCGCTGGTTTGGTCCCCGTTAGTCTCTGTATAAAGCCACTAGCACTGAGATCCCATTATATACGGCCACTGCAACTGGTCAACACAAAGACAGTGTACAAAGACCGGAGGGGGACCATGGACCTGCTATCTCGAAATCTGGACATGAAATCCACAACAATTCTAGTATATGCAAATATATCTTTCAAATGCTTTAACCCAGGATCAGTAATGTAATGTATGTACACAGTGACTGCACCAGTAGAATAGTGAGTGCAGCTCTGGGGTATAATGCAGGATGTAACTCAGGATCAGTAATGTAATGTATGTACACAGTGACTGCACCAGCAGAATAGTGAGTGCAGCTCTGGGGTATAATGCAGGATGTAACTCAGGATCAGTAATGTAGTGTATGTACACAGTGACTGCACCAGCAGAATAGTGAGTGCAGCTCTGTGGTATAATACAGGAAATAAATCAGGATCAGTAATGTATGTACACAGTGACTGCACCAGCAGAATAGTGAGTGCAGCTCTGGGGTATAATACAGGAAATAAATCAGGATCAGTAATGTATGTACACAGTGACTGCACCAGCAGAATAGTGAGTGCAGCTCTGGGGTATAATGCAGGATGTAACTCAGGATCAGTAATGTAATGTATGTACACAGTGACTGCACCAGCAGAATAGTGAGTGCAGCTCTGGGGTATAATGCAGGATGTAACTCAGGATCAGTAATGTAATGTATGTACACAGTGACTGCACCAGCAGAATAGTAAGTGCAGCTCTGGGGTATAATGCAGGATGTAACTCAGGATCAGTAATGTATGTACACAGTGACTGCACCAGCAGAATAGGGAGTGCAGCTCTGGGGTATAATACAGGAAATAAATCAGGATCAGTAATGTAATGTATGTACACAGTGACTACACCAGCAGAATAGTGAGTGCAGCTCTGGGGTATAATACAGGACGTAACTCAGGATCAGTAATGTAATGTATGTACACAGTGACTGCACCAGCAGAATAGTGAGTGCAGCTCTGGAGTATAATACAGGAGGTAACTCAGGATCAGTAATGTAATGTATGTTCATAGTGACTGCCCCATCAGAATAGTGAGTGCAGCTCTGGGGTATAATACAGGACGTAACTCAGGATCAGTAATGTAATGTATGTACACAGTGACTGCACCAGCAGAATAGTGAGTGCAGCTCTGGAGTATAATACAGGAAGTAACTCAGGATCAGTAATGTAATGTATGTGCACAGTGACTGCACCAGCAGAATAGTGAGTGCAGCTCTGGAGTATAATACAGTAGGTAACTCAGGATCAGTAATGTAATGTATGTACATAGTGACTGCCCCAGCAGAATAGTGAGTGCAGCTCTGGGGTATAATACAGGACGTAACTCAGGATCAGTAATGTAATGTATGTACATAGTGACTGCCCCAGCAGAATAGTGAGTGCTGCTCTGGGGTATAATACAGGATGTAACTCAGGATCAGTAATGTAATGCATGTACACAGTGACTGCACCAGCAGAATAGTGAGTGCAGCTCTGGAGTATAATACAGTAGGTAACTCAGGATCAGTAATGTATGTACACAGTGACTGCCCCAGCAGAATAGTGACTGCAGCTCTGGGGTATAATACAGGAAGTAACTCAGGATCAGTAATGTAATTTATGTACACAGTGACTGCACCAGCAGAATAGTGACTGCAGCTCTGGGGTATAATACAGGATGTAACTCAGAATCAGTAATGTAATGTATGTGCACAGTGACTGCACCAGCAGAATAGTGAGTGCAGCTCTGGGGTATAATACAGGATGTAACTCAGGATCAGTAATGTAATGTATGTACACAGTGACTGCACCAGCAGAATAGAGAGTGCAGCTCTGGGGTATAATACAGGATGTAACAGGATCAGTAAGTTACACACATGGATATATTGGTGGAACATGCAGAGATCTGGATATTAATGGCTGTAACCACCTTCTCATAGTTGGAGAATCCGCCCATGACCGCAGGGTCCACAATCCCATTGAGCAGCATAGAGAGTGGGTGCAGGGGAAGGCTGGGGTCCGCGCGGTGCTGCTGGACCTGGTGACTGATCTTCTCATTCGTCAGCTCCATGGTCTCGATGGCGTTCTGTAATGGGCTGATCTCCTCCTGTGGGAACATTAGACACATGGCTGCCGGCATCAGCCGCACTGAGCGCCCTCATCTCCAGTGTACGACCACTGATATACAATCTGAACACTGGGAAGAAGCCGTCCTGCTGGGAGCAGCGTAAGCTACTGACAGGTTTGCTGCCTGTGAATGGAAACAGCTGTGTTCTCATTCACTGACACCAAGATGTCTGCAAAATAGTGAAGAACTAAGTTATTTTTTTTAGGTTCTCGCTGAGAATGTAATGTGAGGACATATATACGTCCGTCTCCTTACTGTGTGCAAATGTTTGACCTCAAACCACTTCAGCATGCCGGGCAGCTTGTATGCGGTGGTGAACGTCGTCCTCTCGATCCACATGGTCTGTGGGGTAAAGGAGGAGGCAGGCAGGGCAGGGGTTAATCGGGGGTTTATGTGTCCGCAGAGAATACCAACATATAATGATAGAAACATCATATCTGCCCGTAGTACCCCGCAAAGGAGGTATGCAGGCCGCCACAGTCAATCGAGGGGGGAACGCAGACCGCCACAGTCAATAGAGGGGGAACGCAGGCCGCCACAGTCAATAGAGGGGGAACGCAGGCCGCCACAGTCAATAGAGGGGGAACGTAGGCCGCCACAGTCAATAGAGGGGGAACGCAGGCCACCACAGGTCAATAGAGGGGGAACGCAGGCCACCACAGGTCAATAGAGGGGGAACGCAGGCCGCCACAGGTCAACAGAGGGGGAATGCCGTCCGCCACAGACAATAGAGGGAGCACACCGGTGGCAACAGGTCAATAGAGGGGGAGCGCAGGCCGCCACAGGTCAATAGAGAGGGAGCGCAGGCCGCCACAGGTCAATAGAGGGAACATGCCATCCGCCACAGGTCAATAGAGGGGGCACATTGGCCGCCACAGGTCAATAGAAGGGGCACGCCGGCTGCCACAGGTCAATAGAGGGGGCACACTGGCCGCCAAAGATCAATAGAGGGGCACACCGGCTGCCACAGGTCAATAGAAGGGGCACACCGGCTGCCAAAGATCAATAGAGGGGATACGCTGGCCGCCACAGGTCAATAGAGGGGCACGCCGGCTGCCACAGGTCAATAGAGGGGACACGCTGGCCGCCACAGGTCAATAGAGGGGACACGCTGGCCGCCACACGTCAATAGAGGGGACACGCTGGCCGCCACACGTCAATAGAGGGGACACGCTGGCCGCCACAGGTCAATAGAGGGGATGTACCGGCCGCCACAGGTCAATAGAGGGGACACGCTGGCCGCCACAGGTCAATAGAGGGGACACGCTGGCCGCCACAGGTCAATAGAGGGGACACGCTGGCCGCCACAGGTCAATAGAGGGGATGTACCGGCCGCCACAGGTCAATAGAGGGGACACGCTGGCCGCCACAGGTCAATAGAGTGGGAGAGCTGGCCGCCAAAGGTCAATAGTGGGCACATTGGCCGCCACAGGTCAATAGAGGGGATGTGCCGGCCACCACAGTCAATAGAGGGGCACTCCGGACACCACAGTCAATAGAGGGGCACTCCGGATGCCACAGTCAATGTAGGAGCACTCCGGATGCCACAGTTAATGCTTCTGGTGACACAGTCATTGGGGGGGGTTGGTTTAAACGGATGACACATTCCAACATTCTTACAGCAAATTCGTTGTCAGGATCTTTCTCCCCTTTTCGGAACGGCCTGGAATAGGAAAAGCTGTGCACCTCGTTGAAACGATAGTAACTGTAGGAGAAGAAAGGAGACTGGTCACCCACGGCCACCGGGGCAGACACCACATCCTGACAGAACCGGCTCCTTGTGTCTGTGGTAGGAGGGAACCAGAGCCCACCTGAGGATCTGGTCGGGCACCAGCTTGTCCTTATATCGGGGAGGGAGGTTCATTAGTGGCTTCACACTGAAGCACTGCACATCTGAAGAATGACTTAAGGAAATAAAGCAGAATGAGGTTCAGAGGAGTTAGAGCTCCTTCTTATCTGATACAGAGCTCTGAATCCCCTGTATTGCCCTTAAATGATGAAATTCTGGCTACATGCTGCCACCACTAGGGGGAGTTTTATCGCATACAGCTCCATTTGAGCTCAAAAAATTAATTTCTACAGTATGCTCACTAGCTCCCTCTTGTGGCAGATGCAGACAGCAACAATTTCATTATTGAGCTTATGACTTTGCAGCGTATATGGGCACACAATGTGAAGATCCTGTTGCATCTAGCAGTCGATGTAATGGCGTTGCAAACATCACAGGCAAAATAAGACATTGCAATTGATCGGCTGCCCGTATAAAACACCGTTGTCCGGGTCCTCCATACTCTCGGCATAGCCGTCATTCTCTATGGCTGACAGATGGCACCCTGAATGGAGGACCCCCAGGGGTATTAGAGGTAGGATACATTGCTTGGGCGAGGATCTGATGTCATCTCCTGGCGGGGAGCTGCTGGAGAGCTTCTCTGCGTTGGGGAACTGGGTCAGAAGCCAAAGGTTAAAATCTTCAAGTCGTTCGTAGTCCCTCCCTCGATATACAAAGACCTTGTTCTGTGGGAGGGAGAGAGCGAGGAGTTTAGAGGAGTAAGGAGTTTATGGGGGGTGGATGAATAATGGGGACAGAGGGGCGCGGAGCTTACCCGTAAGAAGGAAGGGAATCCCTGGCCATAGTATCCCACCGCAAAGTACTCCGGCTGTAACCGCAAGGAGCGCATGATGTTCTGGTAGAAGCCGGCTTGTTTATTCTACGGACGCAGAGAGGTCAGTGGTTACACGGGCCGGGATGTGAACCTGTCACGTGGTCACCCGACCGCTGCCACATTGCTGGTGTTAAAGGGTTATTTCCAAAAAAGAAAATTATTTCCTATACAAAAAATAGGGACTAACGGACAGGTTCTCTGGTGGTCCGACCACCGGGACACCGAGCGATCTTGATGGGGGCTTTGGTAGAGCAGATGGCCTGCCAGGGATCAGCGGGTGCAGCCCTCCGCTACGCCCGGTACACGGTGAATCCATTGGAGGTTCTACATGGCGCTGCAGAGTTCTGTTCTCAGGGTTCTAGAGCCACAGGTTTGGGATCTCTAGGGGTCCCCATGGTTGGTTCCCACGCAATCACCAAATTATCCCCTATCCATAGACCTTTTTTTTATAATAACCCTTTAATATGTGAGCAACTAGCACTGCACCAATGTGTCAGAGTCAAAGCTGAGTGTTTGTTACAATTACACCCAACCATGGCTTGATACGCTACTATTACATGCAACCGTGGCTTCACTGTAGAAATCCTCCCTGACAGGAGAGAATTGTTCTTCTGTGATGTTTTTAGCTTAGACAGTTGACTACACTGGATACACTGCAGCAAACTCTCAGCTGTGAAAAGGATTAAAGGGGTTTATCTCATCAGCTGATCACTCGAGTCCAGCCAAGCAGTCGTAGCAGCAGTGATGTAGTATTGGCGGCCATTGAGAAGAACGTATCACAAAGGACGGCTCGAGTCCTCCAGAACAGAAGCCGCTTGATTCCATTCTGGCTGGTCGTGAGCCTGCAGTGTCCGATTCCCTGGTTCCACAGCCCTGTTCTCACATCACTTGGGGTCCCAGTGGTTGGACCACCAACAATTGGAAAGTTATGCCCTATTTTATGGATGGGGGATAACTCACTAGCTTGGGAATAGCCTCCATTAAGGATTTTATCCTCTGGATGTAAATGTTACTATTCAATGTTACTATTCACTTGCAGTAAACAGAAATATTGCAAAGAGATTAAGAGTTCCAAAACTTTTCATTAGGAAACGCAGGATTCACAAAAGTAGCACATTCAATATATAGATATATAGATATATATATATATATATATATATATATATATATATATATATATATATATATATATATATATATATATATATCTATATATATTGCACAGTCTCTCTATAGGTTTCTCCAGAAGTTACTAGTCGGGTAGTAGGGTGCCGGGCACCTGACTGGGGGTGGAGGGCATCTGAAGAGGGATGGAGGTCATCTGAAGGGGGATGGAGGGCATCTGAAAGGGGGAGGGGCACCTAATGGGTTGTGAGGGGCACCTAATAGGGGGTGAGAGGCACGCTCCAGTGTGGTCATTACCAGCAGGACGCCGAGCGGCTCGTAGTGGAAGATCTGGTTTTCGTACATCTCTATAAGCTCCTTGCTGCGTATGATCGCCTGTTCCCACATCTGTATCAGACAGGAGAGAAGCGTTACAAGCAGGGGCAGAGCAGCAGTGCACGTTATGGGTTGTGACACAGTCGGGAGGAGAATGACCCACCTTGCCCTTATCGAAGAAGGATATGATCTCCAGATACAGCCGTTCCTTCAGCTCCTGCTGGGTGTACACTGTGTAGCTGTCTCTCTGCAGCAGGTGAGGCGCGCATGGCTTATCGGACCACTAGGTGGCGACAAAGCAGCATGATTATTACCAGCGGCGCAGGTCAGGTGGTGGCACTGATCGTGGAGCGGTCTCACCTGAAGCAGCTCGGCATGGAGGAGCAGGGTGTAGGCCGCCTCCGTGTAGTTCTCCTTGCTGAGGTGTAGATCTCGCAGTTTGTACACGTACCTGCATAACAATGTAAACTATAGCATGGACTGTACAGCGGGGCCGCAGTATACACAGTGCACACGTACCTGATGTAAATATCCTCCCTCTTCTTCTCTTTATAAAAGTTCTGTATGAGAGAAAAAGGAACATGTGTGACTAGGGAGCGGGCACCTAAGGGTTAAGTATAAGCACGTATGTGTAATGACCATGGAGTACAATCCCATTAACCCCTGAGGTCACATTTTAATTTTTTTTTTTCCTTTACAATGATTAATTAACTTCCTTTTAATCAAAAAATGCTTCCTGGGAAAAAAAGTATGCAAATGAGCTCTCCTCCGGGAGGAAGTGCCTGTCCCTCTAGTAAGTCAATGTCATACCAGCAGGTTGACGGTGCAGCTCATGCGGTTCTCCTCGCTCTCGTCGTTGGCGATGGTGCGGTAATCCAGCAGGTTCTCCAGCAGGCTGCTCACCAGGACGGTGAACACTTCCCCAGAGCTGGAGAGATACTTGTGCTTCCTGCAGTGCTCCAGCAAGCTGAGGACCAACATCAGAAACGGTCAGGGAAGAAGAAGGAGCGCGCACGGGGTTACACACACCGCGCACAGGGTTACACACACCGCGCACGGGGTTACACACACCGCGCACGGGGTTACACACGCGCCGAAGGACGCCACAACCGGACACTCACAGCTTCTCCAGGAGCTCCTTGTACTGTCGGTCTCCTCGTCCTCCTTCCACCTCCTGGTCCAGACGTGTGATCAGCTCGTTCTCAAACTACAGAAGAAAGGCAAACTGAGGAGTCGTCCTAGGAAAGTCCGGTCTTACCACGATCTGATTTCTGCATGCACGCTCGGTCTAGCTGAGCGTGCATGTGTTTATAATAATGGTGGCAGCTTATCTTCTCTGAGGTCAGACATAATAAAATCGGAAATGCTCGTTTCTAACTTCCCCTGACATCACGTATTGGGGGACAGCCATCAAATTCCTTGCTTGTCCCAGCCAACTTTACTCTAAAGGCCACCTTAAAGGGGTTGTCCAGCATGTCCTCTCCTTGCCAGCCTAGTTATCATCAATATTGGCTTTGGTGACATCCATGCATCAAGAGTACGGTTTGCATAGTCTTTGGGACGTCACGTCTAGCTCTATCTACTCGTGGTCCCGGCGCGGTCTACAGGGTAAGGGTCTCTTTATTCCATGTACGGGGGATCAAATTCTCATCTTAGATATTTATTTAAGAAGATTATATTAAATGCAGATCTAATAATGATACTAATGCATAAAAATGAGGTCCAACCCTAAAAGAGGGTCCTAGTACCTGGGAGCCCCCCATGCCTTCCCGGGCCATTCAATGGAAGGCCAGGAAAATATTATCACCAGGCGATTTTTCATTTTTGCACTTTTGTTTCATTTTCACGAGTCGTGGTTTTGATGACACCAGTCACTTTACCATATAACGTGCTGGAACAATAGATGAGTGCGACTACGGAGACCCCAAACTTGTAACGTTTTTTTTTTTTTTTTTTTTTTAATTTTAAAACTTTTTCAGAAGTTTTGTAAAACTTTGGTTTGTGCAGTACGGTAACTCTTTCTTCGTGTTCCTTGACAGGTTGTGAGGGATTACTTATGTTGCTTGCCGAGCTGTCATTTTTAGTAATACCATGTTGGGGTACATATGACGTTTTGCTTTTTATGGAGGAAGGGTGGTAACTTAAAAAAACAAACAAAAAAAAACTCTGATTTTTTTTTTTCCTTCCCCTTATGAGGTTTACACTATAGGTTAATTTGTTTTACATCTTTATATATATAAAGATTTATTTGTGTCAACTTCTGTGCATGTTATCAGGCCAAAATCACCAGGGTATGTGTGAACTTTTGATCAGGGTCATTTTGATGTTTTGGGTTGTCATTATGATTTAAAAAGATAAAACGCAGTAGTTTGACAATAAATGGCTTCACCCAACCACTAACCATGAGTGGAGAAAAAGTTTTGGTGTTATCATTCATATTCTCTGGAAAAAGGCCAAGAAAGCAAAAATTCTGCCAGGGTATGTAAACTTTTTGAGCACAACTGAATACACATCACGTCGCTAAGGGGTTACAATTATTTATGCTAACACTAGAGGGCGCTCACAGCACAGCTTTCAATGTGGTGGCGACAGGCAAACAGCATTTTATTACATACTAGATGGCAGCCCGATTCTAAAGAATCGGGAGTCTAGAATCCATATATACTTTATTTATTCAAATGTAAGAATAATACAATTAATAAATAATAGTAAGAAAGAACAAAAAATGGCTGCACTCACCAGCTCTTGACAATTCTTGACAGTACGTCACATTTCTGATTGGTCGCTCGCGGCAGGCGGCAACCAATCAGAAAAGTGCCGCGCACCACGAAGGCATATATCTTTGTCCACCCTGAGCGGGTGTAGGACGCTGGTGACGTCACTTATCTCCGGACATTATCTCCGGACAAAGCCACGGAAGTTGGCACAAATTGCCGGAAGTAGTATTCTAGGCAATTATATATTAGATTTTAATGTTATCAGTGTTTACCTTTGAACGTTTATATTGTATTGTCCTGTCACCAGCCATGTGTACGATTATCGGCCGAAAGCCTCTCTGGAACCAATAATCACCCCATGTAAAGGTATCTTTATAAGTTAAAGATTCAGAATACTATGACTTTTATCATATCCTGAACAGTCAAGTTTTTTATGAACCGTTAAGGTTTTCTGGTTGAAGTAAAAAAAACTCTGAGTGTTTACAGTTTGAAACCATAAAATGTTGAAAAATTATGTCATTCTTGAGTATATCACTCAATGGTGCTCATAAACGTGTCAAATTTGATCTATAATATACTTTAATATACGTTACTTTAATCTTTAATATACTTAAGAACAGGGCCCCAGACATCACACAGGGGGTCTGAAACACCGCACAGTGGTCCAAAATATCGCTGTGCTCTGCCTGGGGCCCCATATGCTGCCTGGGGCCCCTGTGCTCCGCCTGGGGCCCCATATGCTGCCTGGGGCCCCTGTGCTCTGCCTGGGGCCCCTGTGCTCTGCCTGGGGCCCCATGTTCTGCCTGGGGCCCCTGTGCTCTGCCTGGGGCCACTGTGCTCTGCCTGGGGCCCCATATGCTGCCTGGGGCCCCTGTGCTCTGCCTGGGGCCCCATATGCTGCCTGGGGCCCCTGTGCTCTGCCTGGGGCCACTGTGCTCTGCCTGGGGCCCCATAGGCTGCCTGGGGCCCCTATGCTCTGCCTGGGACCACTGTGCTCTGCCTGGGGCCCCATATGCTGCCTGGGGCCACTGTGCTCTGCCTGGGGCCCCATATGCTGCCTGGGGCCCCTGTGCTCTGCCTGGGTGTAGGACACTGGTGACGCCACTTATCTCCGGACATTAGCTCCGAACATTAGCTCCGGACATTAGCTCCGGACAAAGCCACGGAAGTTGGCACAAATTGCAGGAAGTAGTATTCTAGGCAATTATATATTAGAAGCTTGACCCCAGCAAAAATACAATAGTGTTAGTCTAAATATTAGTGATGAAAGATCTTTCATAGATTATTACAACAGATGAAAATAAAAATGAAATCTGTCTTGTCACCATTTGTCGAATTGTGAAGCTTATGATAAAACAGCTTAAAAAAAAAAAAAGAAAGTTCCTCGCCACTTACCATATGGAAATGACCGCTGCCACTGAAGTTATGTTCATGCTGCATCATGTCAAAGAAGATGGGGATTGTCGCCTTCCGTAGATCTGGCTCTGGGGTGAGCGTCACCTCCAGGACTGGTCCCACCATGGAAGGAATGAATTTAATCTTGTGAGGTCCTAAATGAGAAATACATGTGGAGTATACCAAGTTTACAAACAAACAAATTTCTATACAACGTATCCATAATATGGGACATATTAATCCTGAGCAATTATCCAAAAGCGGTCCTGATATTTCAGAGGTGACTTGTCAGGCGAGGGTACATGAAGAATAACACTATTTCTACTCATTCTGACTTGTGTCCGGCATTTTTCCACCAGTTGTCGCTAAGATAGTGGGTGGAGATTAGCTGCTTTGGGGTCTTCCACACAGTACACAGTGACACAAAAGGATTCCTGCTCTCCTGTCTCTATGTAGAACTTGTTCAGAAGGAGCAACAGCAGCATGGAGGAAGTTATACAGCAGGACTGAGCAGTGTACCAGTCAATACAGCAGTACTGAGCAGTGCAGCTGTGAATACAGCAGTACTGAGCAGTGCAGCTGTGAATACAGCAGTAATGAGCTGTGTATCTGTGAATACAGCAGTACTCAGCAGTGCAGCTGCGAATACAGCAGTACGGAACAGTTCAACTGTGAATACAGCAGGACTGAGCAGTGCAGCTGTGAATACAGCAATACTGGGCAGTGCAGCTGTGAATACAGCAATACTGGGCAGTGCAGCTGTGAATACAGCAATACTGAGCAGTGCAGCTGTGAATACACCAATACTGAGCAGTGCAACTGTGAATACAGCAGTACTGAAAAGTGCAACTGTGAATACAGCAGTACTGAACAGTGCAGCTGTGAATACAGCAGTACTAAGCAGTGTAGCTGTGAATAGAGCAGTAATGAGCAGTGTAGCTGTGAATACAGCAGTACTGAGCAATGTAACTGTGAATACAGTACTGACCAGTGTAGCCATAAATACAGCAGGACTGAGCAGTGCAGCTGTGTATACAGACATACTGAGCAGAGTAGCTGTGTATACAGACGTCCTGAGCAGAGTAGCTGTGAATACAGCAGTATTGAGCTGTGTAGCTGTGAATACAGCAGTACTGAGCTGTGTAGCAGTGAATCCAGCACTAAGCAGCAGCCTCATCTGTATGTATCTGTGCTTTTTTCTCTCACTCTGCCCCTTCCTCCTCCCGCCTAGACTTAAACAGTTATCTGTAATCTGATCCCTCAGTGATCTGGTGGAGGGTGAGGGTGAAAGGTGGCTCATAAGTGGAGAAGGAACAGATTTTTCTTGTAAAATATATTCCATGGTTTCTTATTTTTGCCTGTTCTGTTTATTTTGCAAAGACTGTTGCTTTAAGTGCGGATTCCATCTATGGTAAAGAAGGTCTTAGTCATCTGTACGAGCACCATGAGAAAATCGACCGGATTCACAATGGCTTCCAGGTCACCTGCAATGTTGTGGCCTTGTCCTTACACCTAGACATAGGGAGAACCATAGTAATAGGTTTGCCTCTCACCTAAATTATACCACATATCTCGGATCTTCAGACCAATCTCTTTCCTCATGTCCCCGTATCTGCAGGAAACATTACATAACACCAATTAACGAAGATAAGAATAACAACCACAAACTCTTCTATAAGATAGAAATCCATATAAATATCCAATGTCTAATATTTATTTCATAGACATAGTGACAGATTCAGCCACCACTAGGGGGAGCTCACTGCATACAGTGTCACCATTAAATGGGGATTTCTCATCTCCAGGAGCAACAGTGCTCTCCTACCTCCTGACGGTGCACTCCTAATGATTGCCAGCAGCATGCTCGTGTGCCTAGCCCAGACTGGGCATACTGAGAGCAGCTCTATATCAAAGAAGAGCACCGCTCCCCTCTGATGCCAAAATCAACGGCACCGGATCCCTTATTTAAAAATCTATAAAAAAAAAAAAAAAAGAACAAACCAAGGTCTCGTTGCTCTTACTTGCACAGGATCTTGTGCCGCTTCTCCTGAGAGAACTTGTGCAGCTGCAGAGACTCGTGGGTTAACAGCGACACGGCCAAATGGAAGAAGTTATTCCAGAGCTGAGGAAAAAAAATCCAGAGATCAGAGACGGAGAACTGCCCACAATCAGCGCAAACGGCAGAGAAAGGATCTCTCAATGGATCTGTACTGAAACTGGTCTGACGTATCATTTACGGGGTTTCTTTCTATTGTCTCTTTCCTTCTTTTTCTTGTGATATTGTGGGCAACAAAAATGATTAATTGGGTGCAATCAGAAAAAGAAAAAAAAGCGCGAAAAATATTTCATTAGGTGCATGCAAAAAAAAAAAAAAGAAAAGAAAAATGTGCAGAAAAATATTTAATGGCGTGCAAGGAAAAAAAAAATCACAGAAAAAGAATTAATTGGGTGCATGGAAAAAAAAAAAAAATGCGCGTAAAATATTGAATTGGCCATTGGGAGACACAATATCGGATGAAGAGTGCAGCAGCAGCTTTTCCTTTATTGCAGAGTTTATGACGCTGGTGCTGAGAAAGCATCGGCATAAAGGCCTCCCCTAATGAAATTCCCCGGAATCTAATATTTATGGAGATGCCATTTCTCTAACGAAGGCATAAAAACGCTTTCAGGTTAATTGAAGAACAGGCCATTAGCATCTCATGGGCAGACGGCTCCGCAGGCTGACGGCCCTTACTCTTAAAAGGGTTGGCAGTTTCCAGAACACTCACCCAATGCTCAGATCCCCTACTAGTCTTGGCGCTTCTTCAGTTGGGCGGAAAAGGGAATAACCCGTCACTACTGCAGGCAATGATTGGTAGCAGTGGTCAAATCTCTGTATATGCTGTTCTGCCCAAAGAGATGCCTGACCACTGCAGCCAATCAGTGTTTCAGAGAAAGGCCGGCGGGGACTATGGGTCTTGGATGACTAGTCCATGAGGCCGAGTCCTGTCAACCTACAGGGGCGGGGAGAAGGCGCCGAGGACCAGCCTCTGGGACCAGTCATCCGAGTCCTATAGTCCCCGCCGGCCTTTCGTAGATTCATGTTGCCGTGGTTCGGGCAGCAGGAACCAGACGGCCGCTCCCTTTAAGCTCCGCACACGGTCAGACGAGGTTCTCACCTGAAGCTCAAAGTTGGTCTGATCCAGGAAGAACTTGTTCAGAACAACTGAAAACCTGTTCATGGCCCGAAGAAACACCCTGCAAGGGAGACACCCAGAAAACAGTCACAGTTAGCGCTTCCTTCCTATGAAATTCCGTTAATCTGGCGTCTCCTAATCCGGATCTCACTGGAGCAATGTAATGCGGGCTGTCACCAAACGAAGACCCGGCACAGCGATTGTGTGTTAGTGTCAGTAAATATCATATTCATTCATCAGGAATATTCCACATTATACTTGCTACACTCCTCTTTCCCTTTTAGTATAATAAAGCTCAGACTAAATAATAAAATAATACATTTATAATAATAAAATGTAAATCAGTGCCGAGGCTGCTGGAATCACAGGACATTCATAGGAAGCTTTAAAGACAACCAGGCAGTACACCACTGCCTGATTGGTAGGATATACAATTATTGTTATTAATTATTGCATAATTTGCATCTTATAGAACTACTTCTGCATCTGATGACTGCAGGGAGAAAGTAAAGTGCAGCAGTGTTACAAATTAAACTATTAATCATTTTCATAGAAAGCTTTAAATACAAACAGACAGTACACCATTGCCTGATTGGGAGGATATAAAAATATTATTAATAATAATTTCATAATTTGCATCTTACATTACTTCTGCATCTAATGCCTACAGGGAGAAAGTAAAGTGCAGCAGTGATTGAAATCAAACTATTAAGAATTTTTCCAATTTGCTTCTTATATGACTACTTTTGCATTTGATGTCTGCAGGGAGAAAGTAAAGTGCAGCAATGACTAAAGTCTACCGGAGGTTAAACTTGCTACACCGCCTTATACTCTTAATGTTAGCATGGTCTAACCCTCTAAGCTGCTATATGAGTCAGTGCCAATGCTGCTGTGATCACAGGACATTCATAGCACGCTTGTTCCCTCTAAAGACGAACAATCAGTCCGGTAGGATTGGTAGGATATAAAATTAAAAATCATAATTTTTCTAAATGGCAGCTTATATGACTATGTTTGCAGTTGATATCTGCAGGGAGAAAGTAAAGTGCAGCAGTGACTAAAGTCTACCGCACATGAAACTTGCTACACCGCCTTATGCTCTTATTCCCCTTAATGTTACATGGTCTGACCGGCTAGCTGAGCTGGTGCCAAGGCTGCAGTAATCACAGGACGTTCATAGCAAGCTTGCGCCCTCTAAAGATAACAATACAGTACGGTATATCTCTGCCTGATTAGCAGGATGTATAATTAATATGAATAATTTGCATAATTTGCATCTTATATAACTACGTCTGCAGGGAGAAAGTAAATGACTACAGAAACTCAAATCTCCTCCATAATGGAATGAATTAATTGTGCAGCCTTCAAGTGAGTGAAGATAACAAACAGAGAGAATGGGTGATGGGGCAGGAAGGACACCTACTTGTTCTGAGTCATGGTCATCAGCATCCAATCCCTCGGGAACACTCGTTTTCCAATTAGGTCCTTAAACAGGATAAATGTTTCCATCAGGAAATCCTACGGCAGATGGGACGAAAAGGTTGAAAAATTGGACAACTCATGGCAGCATTTCAGAGCAGGCAACGGGGGGGGGACTTACAATGATGTCTTGACGAGTCTTGAAGGTGCCGATATAGTGATCATAGTGGTAATCTTCCATCTGTCTGAGGATAGCGGTCATACAAGCGACAAAGCGACCCTAAGAAAGAAACAACCGAAAACAAGTTCTCGGGGATGTATCTATGTAATGACACACCACCATCATAGGTTAACCATCGCAGACTCACTACATGTGGTGCCTGGCGACTCATCCCTATCACTGTCCTGTTTACTCTTCGTAGAAGACGCTCCATGATGAGCTGGATGTGTTGTGTAGAGTAGCTCTGTACAAACAGAAGAGAACAGTAATCATCAAGAAGAAATCACGCGTGAAACTACAACAAGACAAGACTCAGACCTAATCTAAACAGTTAGCCGGTACCACCACCAGAGGGAGCACACGAGCTATCAAAGTAGAAAAAGTATTCAGTAAGCTCCTCAGCTCCCTCTAGTGGTGGCCGGATTACATCTGCTTTTATCATGCATGCCTAAGATAATTTTATTTGCTTTCCTGCCTTAATATAAGCCAAGCAGGTGAGGCCCAAAATGGCAATTTAGGCCACTCCTAAGAGTTACACTCAGAAATGTTTAAATGTGCTGTCCAGGACTAGAAGAACAAGTAGCCATAGGTTGTATCGCATCTCATGCCCATTTACATCAATGGTGTTAATACCAGACACAACCCGTAGGCAGGTATTGTGCTGTTTTTTGATGAGTGTAGCCATGTTTTTCGCATTTCCATCAGCATTCCTGTCTCACTCACCGCTTCTTTGTTCTGTAGTGCCTCCAGAATATTACTGAGGAGCTGTCCGCTGGCGTCATAATCAGGTTTGGTGTAATTGTCATCTAACTGTCCGCTCAGCTGGTCAATAAAAAGAGGTAAAATGGCATCTCTGCACTCTGCAAAGAAAAAGGGACTAGCATTAAATAACATGTCAGTGTATGAGATGTGTTATGGCTGAGCAGTCATCAGACTATGCCACCCTACGTAAGGGCAGCGTATATGGGGTCAGGTCTGTTCTACTGTTAGCCAAAAGGGCATATACAATTTGTTCAGGCTGGCTAATTAGAAGTGATCAGATTATACATAGTTTTAGAGTCCGGTGTAATCGTGAGCATACAGCTCCCCCTGCCTCTCCCCAGCCTTCTCACTGCTCTGAGGGTTGAGGAGAGGCAGGGGGAGCTCTATACTCATGAATATAATGGAGTCAGAAAACCAAATATAGAGTTTTCTGACTTCGGTGTATTCATGAGTATAGAGCTCCCCCTGCTTCTCCTCAATCCATATGGCAGTCAGAAGGATGAGGAGCTATGCTCATGAATACACCAGAGTCAGAAAACCAAATATATAGTTTTCTGACTCCATTGTATTCATGAGTATAGAGCTCCTCCACTCCATTCCCAGATTTGCGAAAATGGAGCAAAAAAAATAATTTTGCAGATTGGTTAGGAGTGATCAGCTATTACATAGTTTCTGAGTACAGTGTATTCATGAGCATACAGCTCCCCATCCATCTCACTGCCATGAGGGTTGAGGCGAGGCAGGGGGAGCTCTATACACATGAATATAATGGAGTCAGAAAACCAAATAAAGTATATCATTTTCTGACTCCGGTGTATTCGTGAGCACAGACCTTCCCCTGCCTCTTCTCAACCCTCATGGCAGTGAGAAGGATGGGAAAAGGCAGGGAGAGCTGTATGCTCACGAATACACTGGATTTAGAAACTATGCAATAGCTGATCACGCCTAACCAGTCTGCAAAATATGTTTTTTATTGCGCCATTTTGGCTAGTAGGAAAATTAATTATGGTAGTTCTATAATATAGTGTGAAGATAGTTTACCTTAAAGGGAGTCTGTCGGCTCTTTTTTGCTATGAAATCTGACAGCAGTGTGATGTAGGGACAGAGACCCTTATTCCAGTGATGTGTCACTTACTGTGCTACTTACTGCAGTTTTGATAATCCCTGTTTTCTCTGTTGCAGATCTCGGAATGCTGAGCTATGTATAACCCCGCCCACACCCCTGATTGGCAGCTCCCTGTGTACATTGTCAGCAAGCTACCAATCAGTGGTGGGGGCGGGGGTTACAAAGATTAACTGGACTGCCTGGCACTTGACACCTAGTCCTGTAGTGATAATCTCCTTCTGATAAGTGTTTCATCCGGCTTCTCTCCATTCATTTCTATGGAGAGAAGCCGAACGAATCTAGTTGACCACAAATATGCAAATCAGATACATGCGGGTCACATGACCTCCAGCTTGAACCAGGAATATTGGACATACATGAAAGCGTGCTCATTGCATGCTGTCACGATTCGGCAGTCTGCAGTCCCATGTAGTGATTGCAGTCTTTTGCTTCAAGCCTGAACAACTCTCTTTTATTATTATAATACTCATAATATAGTACTTACCTGGTTGCAGAAAGAGGTCACTCTCCACCACTTTGCACATACAGGTCAGTGTCTGATGGACGAGCTGGTCTGGAGGAACGCTCTGCATGAACTTGGCGAAGAGGTCGCTGTAAAATGATAAGGAGGTCAGAAGGTTGGTTCGCTATTGACCCATGGCATGATTGCACGGCAAATATCTAAGTGGGTTGTCTCCTCAAAGAATGCCGATACTCTGGTGACCGTCTCATCAGGGAGGGTTGTTATATAGACCAACATTTGGTGTAAAGAAACTTATGGGTCTGGCAATGCTCCCTAGGGAAGAAGTATGCAAAATGGAACTCCTTCCGAAGAAAGAAAGCCATCTCTAGTCAAGTTATCTCCAGTAATAATGTTTTGACCGGTGAAAGTCCGACTGCTGGGAGAACAGTGAACTTTTATTCCCCCCAAGAACGGAGTGACAGTGCGCTCCATTCATTCCCTATGGCACTGCTAAGCGCTGCATTTGGCTTTTTCCGGAAGACCCATTTTGAAGCGTCAATCAGAAATCCGACCTGTCGCACTATCCTGTAAAGGGGATTAAAGCTCCCTGATCGGTGCAGATCCCAGCTGCGGGACACCCATCAGTTAGTAAATGAACACCTATCCCATGGATCAGTGATAACTTGCTTCAACCGGACAACCCCTTTAATCTCAAACTAAGGAAACCAGAAGCTTCCCATTTCAAACACCCCGGCCAAGCAATAATCAGTTTTGCACTGACGAGGGGCAAAAACCCCGAAACAGGGGTCTACAGATAGAAGGTTCTGCCTTTTGGAGAACAGTCTGGATTGGCTTATATCTAGTGATGAGCGAGTATACTCGTTGCTCGGGTTTGCCCGAGCACGCTCGGGTTGTCTCCGAGTATTTGTGACTGCTTAGAGAGTTAGTTTCTGTCTCCGAAGCTGCATGATTTGCGGCTGCTAGACAGCTTGAATACATGTGGGGATTCCCTTGCAAACAGGCAACCCCCACATGTACTCAGGCTGGCTAGCAGCCATAAATCTAAACTAAAAACTAAATCTCCGAGCACTCACAAATACTCGGTGACCACCCGAGCAACGAGTATACTCGCTTATCACTACTTATATCCAAAGACATGTTGCAAGGTTTGTTAAAGGCTCAAACCTTGCCTTTCACAGTGCCTATCGCCAATGGGTAGCACTAGAGGAACAGCCTCCTTCTTCTGGAAGGGGGCTAACTTGTAGGCTATTTCGATGTAATATATGGATGTTCTGAGTCCACTAGTGGCCTCTATTATGTCCATGTGCTCTACTACAGGCGTATGGAGAGAGGATGACTTAAGCTAAGGACTGTGAGGGATACAACACCACCTGGCCACCGTGACTCCTCACAGAAGGCAGACTATCGGCTTTTCGTCAGATTTACCTCAGCTCCACCGGATCAAAGACATTTTTCAAGTTATTTATAATTCCCGGAAGATACTTCAATGCGGCCGCCTATAACACAAGACAATGATTAATTGCCGTATGGATCATATCCATGATCAGGAATGAAGGACACATGGAGAAGACGTGTGCAGCCGGGTAGGATGTAAATGGCCGATCACGCACCTTAATCTTCACTGCCTCCTGCAATGGTCGGTCCATCAGCTCATTGAAGGCCAGAAATAACTGTCGTATGGAGTCATTGAACTGGTCGTTTCCTTCATCTTGACCGTAAAACCTGGACAAGGGACAGAGTCATCCTTCCAGTCACATATCTACTACTGAATTCATATTGTATTAAGTCTACGAGCTGCTACTAGAAAAATGGCCAAGGGCAGATCAGTGACCAGAGCCTAGTAGTGACCACATCCCCATCATTAGACCTCAATGACAGACATAGGGGCATTACAGCCAAGAAAGGCGCCTTCTGAGACCCAGGAGGAGCAATGAACAAAATCGGTAGCAACAACTTCCTGTAGAGACAGAGACTTACCCCCGATTCCTGCAAAGACAAAAACCAACCTCACTTCCTGTAGAGGGACAAAGACCCATCCCCACTTCCTGTAGAGGGACAAAGACCCATCCCCACTTCCTGTAGAGGGACAAAGACCCATCCCCACTTCCTGTAGAGGGACAAAGACCCATCCCCACTTCCTGTAGAGGGACAAAGACCCATCACCACTTCCTGTAGAGGGACAAAGACCCATCACCACTTCCTGTAGAGGGACAAAGACCCATCCTCACTTCCTGTAGAGGGACAAAGACCCATCCCCACTTCCTGTAGAGGGACAAAGACCCACCCTCACTTCCTGTAGAGGGACAAAGACCCATCCCCACTTCCTGTAGAGGGACAAAGACCCATCCTCACTTCCTGTAGAGGGACAAAGACCCATCCTCACTTCCTTTACAGGGAAAAAAAAATTCAAACCCACTTCCTGTAAATACAAGAAAGACAAAGACCAACTTCCTGTACAGAGACAAAAACCAGTCCCCACTTTCTACGGAGAATCAAAGATCCATCCCCACATCCTGAAGAAACAAAGACCAGCCACAACTTCCTGTAGAAACAAAAACCCACCCCAACCTCCTGTAGAAATGAAGACCCACCCCCACTTCCTGTAGAGACAAAGACCCACCCCCAACTTCCTGTAGAGACAAAGACCTGCCCCAACTTCCTGTAGAGACAAAGACCTGCCCCAACTTCCTGTAGAGACAAAGACCTGCCCCAACTTCCTGTAGAGACCCACCTCCGCTTCCTCTGGAGAGACAAAGACCCACCTCCTGCAGAGGAACAAAAACCAGCTTCCACTTCCTATAATCTATCACAGCATCTATGGCAGCGGACTGCAACTTAGAAACTGGACCGAGTACCAGAACTTTGGATGGATTTATCAGACTAAAAACTTCATTTTAGGCAAGTAAAATAGTATGCAATTCTGTTATTGTATTGGCCACCAGATGACCTTAAGTATACATTATTGCGCAAACTGACTCCTGTGATTCTACATTAATAAGTTCCACATGAACAAAAGTAATTGGAAAAAGCCCTTCAATATTTTCAGCAGCTATGCCTCCGTCTTAGTCCACGGTCACATCTTCTAAAATATTGTCCAACTGCTCTAAGACATCTAAATACAGCTTCTCCAAAGACTCTGCTTGGCATATCTTTCCTTCTAGTCATCATCTTCAGACCTTATATAGGGTTATCTAGTCACACTATATTGATGACCTATCAATATCAGATTGGTTGGGGGCCAAGACCCGGTCCTCCCATCAACTAGCAGTTACAAGCTCCTGGGTACTGCAGAGCAGCTCCTATAAAATAATAACTGCTTAATCCATGGGGGTGCCAGTGGTCGGTACACTTACGATCTAATGACCTGTCCCTTTAAATGTTCCCTTTATCTTTCAATACACCTTTATTGCGAACAGTGCACCATTTTCTTATACAGAGTGCAAAATCCCCAGCAGAATCCGATTCGCTATAAATTATGAAGTTCTGTCTACCTGCAGTCACCACTAGAGGTAGCTCAGGAACTAACTGCGTACAGTTATACGCTCAAGTATGCAATGAGCTCCCCCTATTGGTGGTAGAAGATCATTACAGGTTCAACATCAAGCAACCACATGTCACACAATAATAGGAAATAAGGAAGACACTGACCTTAGGTACAAAACTCGAGACTGGACAATGAAGCGAAACAAGTACTTTATGGCTTTTAGGGATGAGAAGAGCATCTCCCTATGACCTGAATCGTCAGCGCTACTCACGTACCAGGTCAACACCTTGATCAGCTTCCTATAGAAATGTTGAAATAAAAGCACAAGTCACCTAAACATGGACATGGCATAAAATGATAGCATGTGTATAAACAAGAGTCTGGCTGACAGATTTACACTTTCACCATATATAATGCCCTCTTCCTTCTGTAGATTATACAAATATTAGCTCTGCACTGCCTACCACCTAATGACTGTGTTAAACATAACTGTAGAGAGAGCAGAGGGGGGAAAGCATTCAAGCTACTATGGAGGGCAGATCACTCAGGCTGTAGATAGGGAGGAAAGCACATGAGCTGTATTACGGGGAAATCACTCCAGGAATGCAGCTGTGCTGATACATGAGATCTACTGAACGCAGCAGCATCCTGGATACACACAAAACTCCCATACAGCGTGTATTAGTGGAGGTCACACCAACAGATAAAAAGTGTGAAACCTGGATCAGGCGGCAAACTGCATATCAGAGGGTGTGAAAAATTAATGAAGAAATGCAAATTGCAGACTGAAACTCGCTGCAACTTTTTACTGCAAAGTTACTACTAATTTCTTTGCCGTGTCATAGAAGTTCATTGAGGTTTCTAATATCAGTGTGTGTGTGATCCTGGTCCCTTACTTACTCATAAGCCAAAGTAGTGCTGAAATGCTTAGTGATATAAGTCTCCAGGACCGGATTAAAGTGCTGAAACTTAATATCTGCGATCAGTGAAATAATAAAAACCTGAAAGAACAAGACAAAATAAACATGTTAGAGGCAAAAAAACATGGAGGAAGTGATACAAAACAAAACAAGCATGTGAGAGGGAAAAAGAATGGAGGAAGTGATACAAAACAAGCATGTGAGAGGGAAAAATAACATGGAGGAAGTGATACATGACAAAATAAGCATGTGAGGGAAAAATAACATGGAGGAGGTGATACAAGACAAAATAAGCATGTGAGGGAAAAATAACATGGAGGAGGTGATATAAGACAAAATAAGCATGTGAGAGGGAAAAATAACATGGAGGAAGTGATACAAGACAAAATAAGCATGTGAGAAAAAATAACATGGAGGAGGTGATTACAAGACAAAATAAGCATGTGAGAGGGAAAAATAACATGGAGGAAGTGATATAAGACAAAAGAAGCATGTGAGGGAAAAATAACATGGAGGAAGTGATACAAGACAAAATAAGCATGTGAGAGGGAAAAATAACATGGAGGAAGTGATACAAGACAAAATAAGCATGTGAGAGGGAAAAATAACATGGAGGAAGTGATACAAGACAAAATAAGCATGTGAGAGGGAAAAATAACATGGAGGAAGTGATACAAGACAAAATAAGCATGTGAGAGGGAAAAATAACATGGAGGAAGTGATACAAGACAAAATAAGCATGTGAGAGGGAAAAATAACATGGAGGAAGTGATACAAGACAAAATAAGCATGTGAGAGGGAAAAATAACATGGAGGAAGTGATACAAGACAAAATAAGCATGTGAGAAAAAAATAACATGGAGGAAGTGATACAAGACAAAATAAGCATGTGAGGGAAAAATAACATGGAGGAAGTGATACAAGACAAAAGAAGCATGTGAGGGAAAAATAACATGGAGGAGGTGATACAAGACAAAATAAGCATGTGAGAGGGAAAAATAACATGGAGGAAGTGATACAAGACAAAATAAGCATGTGAGAAAAAATAACATGGAGGAAGTGATACATGACAAAATAAGCATGTGAGGGAAAAATAACATGGAGGAAGTGATACAAGACAAAATAAGCATGTGAGAGGGAAAAATAACATGGAGGAAGTGATACAAGACAAAAGAAGCATGTGAGGGAAAAATAACATGGAGGAAGTGATACAAGACAAAAGAAGCATGTGAGAGGGAAAAATAACATGGAGGAAGTGATACAAGACAAAATAAGCATGTGAGGGAAAAATAACATGGAGGAGGTGATACAAGACAAAAGAAGCATGTGAGGGAAAAATAACATGGAGGAGGTGATACAAGACAAAAGAAGCATGTGAGGGAAAAATAACATGGAGGAGGTGATACAAGACAAAAGAAGCATGTGAGGGAAAAATAACATGGAGGAAGTGATACAAGACAAAATGAGCACGTGAGAGGCAATAAAAACATGGAGGAAGTGATACAAGACAAAAGAAGCATGTGAGGAAAAAAAACATGGAGGAAGTGATATAAGACAAAAGAAGCATGTGAGGGAAAAATAACATGGAGGAGGTGATACAAGACAAAATAAGCACGTGAGAGGGAAAAATAACATGGAGGAGGTGATATAAGACAAAAGAAGCATGTGAGGGAAAAATAACATGGAGGAAGTGATACAAGACAAAAGAAGCATGTGAGAGGGAAAAATAACATGGAGGAAGTGATACAAGACAAAATAAGCATGTGAGAGGCAATAAAAACATGGAGGAAGTGATACAAGACAAAATAAGCACGTGAGAGGCAATAAAAACATGGAGGAAGTGATACAAGACAAAATAAGCATGTGAGGGAAAAATAACATGGAGGAAGTGATACAAGACAAAATAAGCATGTAAGGGAAAAATAACATGGAGGAAGTGATACAAGACAAAATAAGCATGTGAGAGGAAAAATAACATGGAGGAAGTGATACAAGACAAAATGAGCACGTGAGAGGGAAAAATAACATGGAGGAAGTGATATAAGACAAAAGAATCAAGTGAGAGGCAATAAAAACATGGAGGAAGTGATACAAGACAAAAGAAGCATGTGAGAGGAAAAATAACATGGAGGAAGTGATACAAGACAAAATAAGCACGTGAGGCAATAAAAACATGGAGGAAGTGATACAAGACAAAATAAGCATGTGAGAGGCAATAAAAACATGGAGGAAGTGATACAAGACAAAATGAGCATGTGAGGAAAAAATAACATGGAGGAGGTGATACAAGACAAAATAAGCATGTGAGAGGAAAAATAACATGGAGGAAGTGATACAAGACAAAATGAGCATGTGAGAGGAAAAATAACATGGAGGAAGTGATACAAGACAAAATAAGCATGTGAGAGGAAAAATAACATGGAGGAAGTGATACAAGACAAAATAAGCATGTGAGGAAAAATAACATGGAGGAAGTGATACAAGACAAAATAAGCATGTGAGAGGCAATAAAAACATGGAGGAAGTGATACAAGACAAAATAAGCATGTGAGGGAAAAATAACATGGAGGAAGTGATACAAGACAAAATAAGCACGTGAGAGGAAAAATAACATGGAGGAAGTGATACAAGACAAAATAAGCACGTGAGAGGCAATAAAAACATGGAGGAAGTGATACAAGACAAAATAAGCATGTGAGGGAAAAATAACATGGAGGAGGTGATACAAGACAAAATGAGCACGTGAGAGGGAAAAATAACATGGAAGAAGTGATACAAGACAAAATAAGCATGTGAGGGAAAAATAACATGGAAGAAGTGATACAAGACAAAATAAGCATGTGAGGGAAAAATAACATGGAGGAAGTGATACATGACAAAATAAGCATGTGAGGGAAAAATAACATGGAGGAAGTGATATAAGACAAAAGAATCATGTGAGAGGCAATAAAAACATGGAGGAAGTGATACAAGACAAAATAAGCATGTGAGAGGAAAAATAACATGGAGGAAGTGATACAAGACAAAATAAGCATGTGAGGGAAAAATAACATGGAGGAAGTGATATAAGACAAAAGAATCATATGAGAGGCAATAAAAACATGGAGGAAGTGATACAAGACAAAATAAGCATGTGAGAGGAAAAATAACATGGAGGAAGTGATACAAGACAAAATAAGCATGTGAGGAAAAAAACATGGAGGAAGTGATACAAGACAAAATAGGAATGTGAGAGGGAAAAAACCAACAACAAAAAACAAGAAAGGACGCAACAGAATTAGAGGGAGCCTATTCTGGCAGCAGAAATCATATGAAAGATTCCCTTTAAAGAATGGGAACAGGAAAGACAAAGGGAATAAATCATGGGAAGAACTGGGAAGCATCGAATCTCACCAGGGCATCGAACACCAGCACGTCACAGCTTTCCTTGTCTTGCGCCTCCATCATGATGTTGAACAGAGCGTCCAGTGTGTCCTGCAGGAACTGAAGTGACCGGAGAGAGGTCAGACGCCGGACGGGTCCAAATACAAGACAAGTGACACATTCAAGACTTATCTGATCAGATCTCCATCAAGGCCAAGCACAACTCCTTCTAGATAGATGCTTGGATCAGAAATTTTTAATTTTCCTCTTAAAAACCAGACAGTTTTAGCCTTTTAGCTATTAGTTTAGGACTCTCAGAATTCTGGAGGTCAGACATTTTTAGGTTGTAGGACAACATACAAGTAGGAGGCCTTGTGTTTTTAGGTGGCTAGTGGTCCTTTCTTGTCTGGGTACATATACAAGTATGTTTTTGGCCCACCCTAAAAATGGAAAGCAGATTTTTTTTTTTTACGTTTCATTTTAGTTTATTTTATTCTATTCACCTTAAATAATGTCATTTGTTTATAGGACTGGTTATTACAGTTTAGGTGCTATCCATAATTAATATATTTTTGTGGTTTATTATTGATTATTATAGGTGATAACATTTATTTTAGAGTAAAATATTACTTTTACATTTTTATTTTTTTTATTATTTTACATTTTCAAGTCCCACATTTTTAGCAATCATTAGCATAGTAATTTTTATTTTCATTATTTTTAGCAATCATTTGCACAGTACATTTTTTTTATTTTCATTATTTTTTTTTTTATATATATATTGTCACGTCCCATATTATTTTTAGCAATCATTTGAACGGTAAAGATACTTTCATAATAACATAAATAAATATATGAATTACTTATGTAAGGGTTTATTCCTGCCTGCCCTGAAGCCGTCATCCTGAAGAGACCGCCCTCGGTTCCTTATATTGGCTCTAGGTGGTCTACCAACAAGGCCTTGGATTCCCTATTTGCGTTCCCCTCGTGTCACAATCTGCTATTTTGGCACACAAGTGGTTGAACAATGGAGATCAGAGTTATCTCTGATCTTCATCAATACCACAGGACCACTGATCTGCGTTATGTCCGCACTCCTGCTCTAGATGGTTCTGCCCGATGCCTGCCATCTTCTTAGCACTAACCTTCATGATTTCACTTCCATCCACTTCCATGAGATTGCGGAGTGCTTGATATATCGGCCTGGGATTAGAGCGCCAGTTTAGGAGACCAAGTAAGTCGACTGGTGAAAAAAAAAAAAAATAAGTGAGAGTCAGGTCAGCCATGTTTCTCCTTCTATGATCCCACACCCTCACCGTTCTGCGTCAGCTTGGTGGAACAGATCAAGGTGCTAATTTGGAAGCTGTCCTTAGTGGGCGTCAGGTTGGGTGCATGTCCTTTTGGAGAACGGACTTCCTCCTCCTCTGCCTTAGTAGCCGGGAGCGATAAATACATCTTGGCATCATACAATTTCTTGCTATCGCCCTATTGACAGAGTCAAGAAATTTTGCATTAAATCCACAAAATAAGTAACAAAAACCATGGAAAACATGGAAATAAATTCCTCATACTCAAGTATTAAAAATGTGGAAAATGATATTACGAGGGCGGACTAGATGAAGCCATCTGCCCTTTACAACAGTATGTAAGGTGAGTCTGTCAGCACAAAATGACTGTTCAAACCAAGCTCAGGCACTTGGTGCACCCGTGGTGTGACCAAACAGTTCCAACCGATTCGTTTTCCATCTATCTCTACCCTTCTGTGATACAGCTGTTTTACACAGCAGACACTGGCTGGTAACTACAGTGATTGGAGGGAGCTCTGATCGTAGCAGTTTAACCCCCTTGAATGCCTTGGTCTCAATGGCATCTAAGGGGTTAGATGACAGGAGAAGGGGAGACCTCAGTCCACTGGTTCCCCGCAACGCAGGCTCAGAGATCAAATGGGTTGTTTAATGGCAGTGACCCAATTTGGACCTTTGTTGTGGGCCACCACCTTGATTACTATGTATGATCCCAATTTATAGGGCTGTTCCTAAAAAGTCATGTGGACGAGATGTGATTTTATACTCTTCTGAGCACTTACGTGGCCACAAGAAGAAAAATACTGCTTCAGAAAAATAAGAAAATTACTACTAGGGACAAATTACTGGTGAGCATGGGTGGTCCCATCAAGGACATTAACGCGTAAGTCTTCTCCTGCAGATTTCACCCGGACTAGGAGCGATCTGTTCCCTCAAGTTCTAGGAAGGAAATCGCACTTCTGGTTTCACCCCCGTGGTATACTCTTTGAGTGAATCTGTCATCACTTTTCTTACCTTATATATGATTAGGTCGTGAACGCCGTCCCTCAGCGTCGTCCCATCTTGGTTCATCAGCCGGACAAATGCCACTCCGAACACTTTCTCTGACTTGTCCCGGGCTGGTAAAAAACAAAGAAATCAAAACATGGTTTATATCACATAGACATCAGACAGGTTTAGGATGATCTGGAAGTTTTTCACACAGTGCCTTGAAAAATTATTCATAACCTGTGAACCTTTCCCCATTTTCTCACCCACAAACAAATGTATTTTATTGGAATTTTATGTGATGTACCAACACTAAGTAAAAAGTATTTGTGAAGTGTAAAGGAAATGATAGATGATGTTCTAATTATTTTAAAAATATAAATCTGAAAATTGTGAGGTGAATTTTGTATTCAGCCCCCCGGAGTCAATACATTGAAGGACCACCTTTGGCTGTAATACTGCTGGAAGTCTTTTAGGGATGTCTGTACCAGTTTTGCACATCTAGAGGTGACATTTTTGGCCATTCTTCCTTGCACACTCGCTCAGTGAGATTGGATGGAGGCATCTGTGAACAGCAATTTTCAAGTCTTTCCACAGATTCTCAATAGGATTTAGATCGAGACTTTGACTTGGCCGTTCACACACACATGAATCTAGACCATCCATTGGAGCTCTGGCGGTATGTTTAGGGTCGTTGTCCTGCTGCAAGGTGATTCTACAGCCTAGTCTAAAGTCTTTTGCAGCTTCTAACAGGTTTTCCTCCAGGATTGACCTGTATTTATCTCCTTCCATCTTACCATCAATAGCTTCCCCGCCACTGCTGAAGAAAAGCTTCTCCTCAGCATGATGCTGCCACCACCAAGTGTGATGGTGATTAATGTTTAATCAAGACCAGATACTATATCAGCACGACTTTGGCCACGGATACAGAAAATGGACTAGTAAGACTCACATTCCTGAGAGGAGCGGTGCCGGAAGTTGAATCGTAGATGGCAGTGACTGACTTCTTCGATGGGTATAGAGACCTGGAGACAGAATAGAAGAACAATGAGTAAAAGGTAGAGCCAAGATAAAAATCTAACTTTAAAAGGTTCTGATGCATGTAGACAACCCCCCTAAGGACATCATAGAGGTGGTCAACCCTGCAGGAAACCTCTCTCTAAGAGCCAACAAGACCCCTGTTATGGCAGGCTTGAGCTTTCTATATATTAGATGATATTTATTCCTAAATCTTCCCCCATCTTGTGTGATTGATATAATTGAACAGTGGGAAAAAAACAGCAGCAACTCGGTCAAGAAGTGGAGACCCGGTAACTATACAGAGATGGGGTCACCGAGTGCTGAGGAGCAGAGGGCAGAAAAGTCACCAACGCTCTGCTGACTCCATAACTGCAGAGTCCAGACCTCCTGTGGTATTAGCATCAGCACAAACAATGCGCCCTCATCGGGAGCTTCATGGACGAGTGTTGTGATCCTAGTGGCAAGGATCGCAAGTCTGACTAGCTAAGTAACTAAACAGAAGACTAGCTCTGGGGAAGTGGTAACTGAATTGACCGCAACCTGATCCTATCCGCACACAACTATAGGTAGCCGTGGAATGTTACCTGAAAATCCTAGACGTCTCTTCACGGCCTGAGAAACTGACTATTCCTAAAGGGAAAGAAAGTCCTCACTTGCCTCAGTGAAATGACCCCAAAGATATAGAATAGCCCCCCACAAATATTAACGGTGAGTTAAGGGGAAAGCACAAACGCAGAGATGAAATAGATTTAGCAAATGAGGCCCGCTAACACTAGATAGCAGAAAATAGGAAGGGAACTGTGCGGTCAATTAAAAACCCTATTCAAAATATCCACGCAGAGATTGCTCGAGCCCCCGCACCAACTAACGGTGCGGGGGAAGCAACTCCGTACCCCAGAGCTTACCAGCAGCAAGAAATCACATATTAGCAAGCTGGACAAAACTCATCATACACAGAAATCATATTGCAGACTGATGAGCAAAAAATAATCAAACAGAACTTAGCTTCTCCTGAAGAGACTGAAAACGAAGATAATCAGGAGTAATCAGAATAGCACTGAATACATCGACAGCCGGCAACAAGTGGAAGTGAAGCAGAGCTAAATAGGAACCTCCCTAGTGAATAACGAGGCAGCTGATCCAGCCACAGACCCGCAGGATAACAAACAAAGCCACCAGGGTGAGCCCAAAAACAAAAGTCACACAATACCACCTGTGACCACAAGAGGGAGCCTGAAAACAGAGTTCACAACAGTACCCCCCCCTTGAGGAGGGGTCACCGAACCCTCATCAAAACCCCCAGGGCGATCAGGGTGAGCCACATGGAAGGCACGAACCAAATCGGCCGCATGAACATCAGAGGCGACAACCCAGGAATTATCCTCCTGACCATAGCCCTTCCACTTAAACAAATACTGAAGCCTCCGTCTAGAAATACGAGAATCCAAGATCTTCTCCACCACGTATTCCAATTCTCCCTCAACCAGCACAGGGGCAGGAGGCTCAACCGAAGGAACCACAGGCACCACATACCTCCGCAACAACGACCGATGGAACACATTATGAATAGCAAACGATGCTGGGAGGTCCAAACGAAATGACACAGGGTTGAGGACTTCCAAAATCTTATAAGGACCGATAAACCGAGGCTTAAACTTAGGAGAGGAGACCTTCATAGGAACAAAGCGAAAAGACAACCACACCAAGTCCCCAACGCGAAGTCGGGGACCCACACAGCGACGGCGGTTGGCAAAGCGCTGAGCCTTCTCTTGTGACAGCTTCAAATTGTCCACCATATGATTCCAAATCTGATGCAACCTATCCACCACAACATCCACTCCAGGACAGTCAGAAGGCTCCACCTGACCCGAGGAAAAACGAGGATGAAACCCCGAATTACAAAAAAAAGGCGAAACCAAAGTAGCAGAACTAGCCCGATTATTAAGGGCAAACTCGGCCAGTGGCAAAAAAGTCACCCAGTCGTCCTGATCAGCAGAAACAAAACATCTTAAATAGGTTTCCAAGGTCTGATTAGTTCGCTCGGTTTGGCCATTCGTCTGAGGATGGAAGGCCGACGAAAAAGACAAATCAATGCCCATCTTAGCACAAAAGGTCCGCCAAAATCTAGACACAAACTGGGATCCTCTGTCGGAAACAAAATTTTCAGGGATCCCGTGCAAACGAACCACATTTTGAAAAAACAGCGGAACCAACTCGGAGGAGGAAGGCAACTTAGGCAAGGGCACCAAATGGACCATCTTAGAAAAACGATCACACACCACCCAGATGACAGACATACTCTGAGAGACAGGGAGATCAGAAATAAAATCCATGGAAATGTGCGTCCAAGGCCTCTTCGGGACAGGCAAAGGTAACAGCAAACCACTGGCACGAGAACAGCAAGGCTTAGCCCGAGCACAAATTCCACAAGACTGCACAAAGGAACGCACATCCCGCGACAAGGAAGGCCACCAAAAGGACCTGGCCACCAAATCTCTGGTACCAAATATTCCAGGATGGCCCGCCAACACCGAAGAATGAACCTCGGAAATAACTCTGCTGGTCCATCTATCCGGGACAAACAGTCTCTCCGGTGGACAACGGTCAGGTCTATCCGCCTGATACTCCTGCAGCACTCGTCGCAAATCTGGGGAGATGGCAGACAAAATCACCCCTTCTCTGAGGATACCAGCCGGCTCTGAATCTCCAGGAGAGTCAGGCACAAAACTCCTAGAAAGAGCATCAGCCATCACATTCTTCGAACCAGGCAGGTACGAGACCACGAAATCAAAACGAGAGAAAAACAACGACCAACGAGCCTGTCTAGGATTCAGCCGCTTGGCCGACTCGAGATAAATCAGATTCTTGTGATCAGTCAAGACCACCACACGATGCTTAGCTCCCTCGAGCCAATGTCGCCACTCCTCAAATGCCCACTTCATAGCCAACAACTCCCGATTACCGACATCATAATTCCGCTCGGCAGGCGAAAACTTTCTTGAAAAGAAAGCACAAGGCTTCATCACAGAGCCATCAGAGCTTCTCTGCGACAAAACAGCCCCCGCTCCAATCTCAGAAGCATCAACCTCGACCTGGAAAGGAAGAGAGACATCTGGCTGACATAAGACCGGAGCCGAAGAAAACCGGCGCTTCAGCTCCCGAAAGGCCTCCACAGCCGCAGGAGACCAATTAGTAACATCAGAACCCTGCTTGGTCAAATCCGTCAAAGGCTTAACAACACCAGAAAAATTAGCGATGAAGCGACGGTAAAAATTAGCAAAACCCAAGAACTTCTGAAGACTCTTAACAGATGTAGGCTGAGTCCAGTCATGAATAGCCTGAACCTTGACTGGGTCCATCTCAATAGTAGAAGGAGAAAAAATGAAACCCAAAAAAGAAACCTTCTGGACTCCAAAAAGACATTTTGAGCCCTTCACAAATAAAGCATTGGCACGCAGGACCTGAAACACCATCCTGACCTGCTTAACATGGGACTCCCAATCATCAGAAAAAACCAGAATATCATCCAGATACACAATCATAAATTTATCCAGATATTCGCGGAAGATGTCGTGCATAAAGGACTGAAAGACAGAAGGAGCGTTAGAAAGTCCAAAAGGCATCACCAAGTACTCAAAATGGCCTTCGGGCGTATTAAATGCTGTTTTCCATTCATCCCCCTGCTTAATACGCACAGGGTTATACGCACCACGAAGATCTATCTTGGTGAACCAACTAGACCCCCTAATGCGAGCAAACAGATCAGATAACAATGGCAAAGGATACTGAAATTTGACCGTGATTTTATTTAGAAGGCGATAATCAATACAAGGTCTCAGGGAACCATCCTTCTTAGCCACAAAAAAGAACCCCGCACCAAGAGGGGAGGAGGAGGGGCGAATAAGTCCTTTCTCCAAAGACTCCTTTATATAACTCCGCATAGCAGCATGCTCCGGCACTGACAAATTGAAAAGTCGTCCCTTAGGAAACTTACTACCAGGAATCAAATTTATAGCACAATTACAAACCCTATGAGGAGGTAGAGAACTGAGTTTGGGCTCAACAAATACATCCTGGTAGTCCGACAAAAACGCAGGGACTTCAGAAGGAGTGGATGAAGCAATTGACACCACAGGAGCGTCGCCATGAATTCCCTGACAACCTCAACTTGACACAGACATTGCTTTCCAATCCAGGACTGGATTATGAGTCTGCAACCATGGCAGACCCAACACGACAACATCATGCAAATTATGCAGTACAAGAAAGCGAATCACCTCCTGATGAACAGCAGTCATGCACATGGTCACTTGTGTCCAGTACTGAGGTCTATTCGTAGCCAATGGTGTAGCATCAATTCCCCTTAGTGGAATAGGGAATTTTAAAGGCTCCAAAACAAAACCACAGCGCCTGGCAAATGACAAATCCATAAGACTCAGGGCAGCACCTGAATCTACAAAAGCCATAACCGGGTAAGATGACAGGGAACAAATCAGGGTAACAGAAAAAATGAACTTAGGCTGTAAAGTACCGATGGTGACAGATTTATCAATCTTTTTTGTGCGCTTAGAGCATGCTGAGATAACATGAGCTGAGTCACCACAGTAAAAGCACAACCCATTTTGCCGTCTATAATTTTGCCGTTCACTTCTGGTCAGAATTCTATCACATTGCATAGACTCAGGTGTCTGTTCAGAAGACACCGCCAAATGGTGCGCAGGTTTGCGCTCCCGCAAATGCCGATCAATCTGAATGGCCAGAGTCATTGACTCATTCAGACCTGCAGGCGTAGGGAACCCCACCATGACATTCTTAATGGCTTCAGAAAGACCTTTTCTGAAATTTGCAGCCAGGGCACACTCATTCCATTGAGTAAGCACCGACCATTTCCGAAATTTCTGGCAGTACACCTCTGCTTCATCTTGCCCCTGAGAGAGGGCCAACAACGCTTTTTCAGCCTGGTTCTTAAGATTAGGTTCCTCATAGAGCAATCCAAGGGCCAGAAAAAACGCATCCACACTGAGCAATGCAGGATCCCCTGGCGCCAATGCGAAGGCCTAATCTTGAGGGTCGCCACGCAAGAAAGAAATAATAATCTTAACTTGCTGAACGGAATCACCAGAGGAAGGAGGTTTCAAAGAAAGAAACAATTTGCAATTGTTCTTAAAATTCAGGAACCTAGATCTATCTCCAGAAAACAACTCCGGAATAGGTATTCTAGGCTCTGACATAGGACTGTGAACAACAAAATCCTGAATACTTTGTACCCTTGCAGCAAGATGATCTACACTGGAGGCCAAACTCTGGATATCCATATCAACAGCTGAACTCAGAGCCACACCAAGATTAAGAGGAGGAGAGAAGCTAGACACACAGCAGCTAGACACAGGCAGCAAAAAAAAATAAAAAATTCTCAAGGCTTCTCTTCTCCTGCTTCTGCCATGCAATTAACACTTTACAGGCCGGCTGTACTGTTATGATCCTAGTGGCAAGGATCGCAAGTCTGACTAGCTAAGTAACTAAACAGACGACTAGCTCTGGGGAAGTGGTAACTGGATTGACCGCAACCTGATCCTATCCGCACACAACTACAGGTCCTTCTCAAAAAATTAGCATATAGTGTTAAATTTCATTATTTACCATAATGTAATGATTACAATTAAACTTTCATATATTATAGATTCATTATCCACCAACTGAAATTTGTCAGGTCTTTTATTGTTTTAATACTGATGATTTTGGCCTACAACTCCTGAAAACCCAAAAAACCTGTCTCAATAAATTAGCATATTTCACCCGTCCAATCAAATAAAAGTGTTTTTTAATAACAAACAAAAAAACCATCAAATAATAATGTTCAGTTATGCACTCAATACTTGGTCGGGAATCCTTTGGCAGAAATGACTGCTTCAATGCGGCGTGGCATGGAGGCAATCAGCCTGTGACACTGCTGAGATGTTATGGAGGCCCAGGATGCTTCAATAGCGGCCTTAAGCTCATCCAGAGTGTTGGGTCTTGCGTCTCTCAACTTTCTCTTCACAATATCCCACAGATTCTCTATGGGGTTCAGGTCAGGAGAGTTGGCAGGCCAATTGAGCACAGTAATACCATGGTCAGTAAACCATTTACCAGTGGTTTTGGCACTGTGAGCAGGTGCCAGGTCGTGCTGAAAAATGAAATCTTCATCTCCATAAAGCATTTCAGCCGATGGAAGCATGAAGTGCTCCAAAATCTCCTGATAGCTAGCTGCATTGACCCTGCCCTTGATGAAACACAGTGGACCAACACCAGCAGCTGACATGGCACCCCACACCATCACTGACTGTGGGTACTTGACACTGGACTTCAGGCATTTTGGCATTTCCTTCTCCCCAGTCTTCCTCCAGACTCTGGCACCTTGATTTCCGAATGACATGCAAAATTTGCTTTCATCAGAAAAAAGTACTTGGGACCACTTAGCAACAGTCCAGTGCTGCTTCTCTGTAGCCCAGGTCAGGCGCTTCTGCCGCTGTCTATGGTTCAAAAGTGGCTTTACCTGGGGAATGCGGCACCTGTAGCCCATTTCCTGCACACGCCTGTGCACGGTGGCTCTGGATGTTTCCACACCAGACTCAGTCCACTGCTTCCTCAGGTTCCCCAAGGTCTGGAATCGGTCCTTCTCCACAATCTTCCTCAGGGTCCGGTCACCTCTTCTCGTTGTACAGCGTTTTCTGCCACATTGTTTCCTTCCAACAGACTTACCATTGAGGTGCCTTGATACAGCACTCTGGGAACACCCTATTTGTTGAGAAATTTCTTTCTGGGTCTTACCCTCTTGCTTGAGGGTGTCAATGATGGCCTTCTTGACATCTGTCAGGTCGCTAGTCTTAGGGTACCGTCACACATTGAAATTTCCATCGCTACGACGTTACGATTCGTGACGTTCTAGCGATATCGTTACGATATCGCTGTGTCTGACACGCTACTGCGATCAGACACCCTGCTGAGAATCGTACGTCGTAGCAGATCGTTTGGAACTTTCTTTCGTCGCTTGATCACCCGCTGACATCGCTGGATCGTTGTGTGTGACAGCGATCCAGCGATGTCTTCGCTTGTAACCAGGGTAAACATCGGGTAACTAAGCGCAGGGCCGCGCTTAGTAACCCGATGTTTACCCTGGTTACAAGCGTAAACGTAAAAAAACAAACCGTACATACTCACCCGTCGGTGTCCTTCAGGTCCCTTGCCGTCTGCTTCCTGCTCTGAGTGCCGGCCGGAAAGTGAGAGCAGAGCGCAGCGGTGCTGCGCTCTGCGCCTCTCACTGTACGGCTGCACTCAGAGCAGGAAGCAGACGGCAAGGGACCTGAAGGACACCGACGGGTGAGTATGTACTGTTTGTTTTTTTACATTTACGCTGGTAACCAGGGTTAACATCGGGTTACTAAGCGCGGCCCTGCGCTTAGTTACCCGATGTTTACCCTGGTTACCCGGGGACTTCGGCATCGCTCCAGCGCCGTGATTGCAACGTGTGACCGCAGTCTACGACGCTGGAGCGATGATTATACGACGCTGCGACGTCACGAATCGTGCCGTCGCAGCGATGAAAATTTCAATGTGTGACGGTACCCTTACCCATGATGGGGGTTTTGAGTAATGAACCAGGCAGGGAGTTTTTAAAAGCCTCAGGTATCTTTTGCATGTGTTTAGAGTTAATTAGTTGATTCAGAAGATTAGGGTAATAGGTCGTTTAGAGAACCTTTTCTTGATATGCTAATTTATTGAGACAGGTTTTTTGGGTTTTCAGGAGTTGTATGCCAAAATCATCAGTATTAAAACAATAAAAGACCTGACAAATTTCAGCTGGTGGATAATGAATCTATAATATATGAAAGTTTAATTGTAATCATTACATTATGGTAAATAATGACATTTAACACTATATGCTAATTTTTTGAGAAGGACCTGTATAGGTAGCCGTGGAACGTTACCTGAAAATCCTAGACGTCTCTTCACGGCCTGAGAAACTGACTATTCCTAGAGGGAAAGAAAGTCCTCACTTGCCTCAGTGAAATGACCCCAAAGATATAGAATAGCCCCCCACAAATATTAACGGTGAGTTAAGGGGAAAGCACAAACGCAGAGATGAAATAGATTTAGCAAATGAGGCCCGCTAACACTAGATAGCAGAAAATAGGAAGGGAACTGTGCGGTCAATTAAAAACCCTATTCAAAATATCCACGCAGAGATTGCTCGAGCACCCGCACCAACTAACGGTGCGGGGGAAGCAACTCTGTACCCCAGAGCTTACCAGCAGCAAGAAATCACATATTAGCAAGCTGGACAAAACTCATCATACACAGAAATCATATTGCAGACTGATGAGCAAAAAATAATCAAACAGAACTTAGCTTCTCCTGAAGAGACTGAAAACGAAGATAATCAGGAGTAATCAGAATAGCACTGAATACATCGACAGCCGGCAACAAGTGGAAGTGAAGCAGAGCTAAATAGGAACCTCCCTAGTGAATAACGAGGCAGCTGATCCAGCCACAGACCCGCAGGATAACAAACAAAGCCACCAGGGGGAGCCCAAAAACAAAAGTCACACAATACCACCTGTGACCACAAGAGGGAGCCTGAAAACAGAGTTCACAACAGACGAGCAGCTGCATTCAGCCTTACATCACTAAGCACAATTCAGAGCGTCAGATAGAGTGGTGTAAAGCCACCCCCACTGTACTCTGAAGGAAAAGTGTTCTGAACAGTGACAGATCACACTTCTCAATCTGGCATCTGATGGACAAGTCTGGGTTTGGTGACTGCATTGTGCCAGCTGGAGGTGAGATAAGGTTATGGGGGTGTTTAGTTCAAGAGAAGGCCTTGCCCCTTAGCTCCAGTGAAGTGAACTCTTAACTCTTCACGATATCAAGACATGGTGGAGGATTGCAGCTTCCAAATTTTTTGAAACATTTTGAAGAAGGCCCTTTTCTGTTCCCCATGATGGAGCCCAGTGCACAAGGTCCATACAGACCTGGAGGGGGAGTGTGATGGAAGAACATGACCGCCCGCACAGAACCCGGACCTCAACTTATCCAACACCTTTGGGATGAACTAGACAGGAGATTGTCTGACCTCACAAATGCTCCTCTGGATGAGGGGGCAAAAATCGCAACAGAGTCCTACAAAACCTTATAGAAAACCTTCTCAGAAGAGCGGGAATGGCTATAGTTGCAAAGGGGGGAACCGATTCCATATAATTCCCCATGGATTTATAATAGAAGGTTATAAAAGCTCCTGTAGGTGTAATGTGGAGGGGGCACGTACTCGTATTCATTTATAGTAAATCAATAAATATAGAGAACAGCAGATAAAATGGACATAAATCAATACATAAAAATGTGTAAATGAAGGAAAAATAATAAAATATTTAGAATTGAGAGTCGTTAGCGGAAATGGAAAAATAATAAAGCATTGAAAAACAACAAAAAATTAATAATCTGTCTACCCCCAAAAATGTGCAATATTAGGCATTTTTGGTGTTACCAACAATACTCCCCTCTCGACAATAATTCTGTTGTACCCTAAAGTCATGTTCTGTGGCTTTACTATAGAATTTTTGCACTTCTGCCATTATCCTCCTTGCACAGGGGCTGCTGAGTGTTTGTTCTTTGTGCACAATTCACACATGTGAGACACGTACGTCAAATGCAAAGAAGTGAAATAAAAAAAAAAATCAGGGTGGGTCTTTAAGGGGTTAAATCTTTGTTTTTGTATTATAAACACTGAGTAAAGGGTATAGGAGAGATGACTGGAGGGGAACAGACGCCCCATGACGTCCTTGATTCTACAGTTTTGTTGTATGGCAGCTGTCTGGGAGGAGAAGCCCCCGCTGGAACAGCAGCTGCTGACATAACCAGGGCCCCTCCTATAAATGAGGCAGCGGGGCATGCGGAAAACACATACAGAAATGTCATTGTGAAGACCAGACACTGCTGCAGTCACTGTACGGAAGGACCTTCTGCTCCTCCGCCCAGAGATGGCGTGTTCGGGGGCCAGCTGTGCAGAGTATCAGGACTGTTATCACTTTTTTTTTTGGGGGGGGGGGGGGTGTTGTCGTCATTTTCTGGGACCCGTAACATTTTTATTTTTTGGCCGATGGAACTTAATTTTTGTGGGGTGACATAACATTTTTATTAGTACCATTTTGGAGTAGATGTGACTTTTTGATCGCTTGTTACAGCCTTTTTTTATGTAATTGTGGAGACCAAAAAACCTAGTAGTTTTTTGGTGTTTTTCTGCATATAGCAAAAATTTTGGTCTCCTTCGAAGCCCAGGTAAATGCAAGGAGCTCCGTAATGACAAACATGGAGGTCATCAGGCGATATGACAACCTATTGGCTGCCTATGATCACGTCACAGGCACGCCGATGGGCGGAGAGAATGGCGTGCACCCATGCTGCTGGCAGAGACTGACGACGGCATTTAACAGGTTAACAATTGCAGGCAGAGCAGTCCTCCATCTGTGATTGTTAGCGGCAGGTCCTGGCTGTAATACACAGCCATCATCTGCTGGGTACTTGTATGACAGATGTTGTGAAGGGGTTAATAACCACCAGGGAACGAGCCGCACAGGAGGGTCCCCAACAGCTTCTTCCCGCCCGCTACACTGGAATGACAGGACTCCAGCTGATTGGTTAGCGTCATACAGGGAGAAGTCGTCCACGCCTCCAGTGAAAACTATCTGATAACTCACACCTGGACTTAACTAAAGTTAACTCATTACGTGCCAAAAATTTCTAATATCTACGCAACTGAGAAGCGAAATTAAAAAAATAAAATACAAAAAAAACATTTTATTCCCCTCTGCAACCACTTTTACATGGTCTGTCCAGTTTAACATGAAACATTTGGTAAATGGTCCTCCTTTAAGTAGGAAATCGATATCACAATATTTTAGACTTGAACACTCGATCTATTGATCTCATAGATAATGCTCTGCATTTAGTATGCAGTGGAGAACATTAATGACCCTGTAAGAGTTATAGAATTATATCGATACGCAGCCCCCGATACGGCCTATTAGACTTTGATGACCTATAGCAGACCCACTACTGTTAGGGTACTGTCACACAGTGAAATTTCCATCGCTGCGACGGCACGATTCGTGACGTCGCAGCGTCGTATGAATATCGCTCCAGCGTCGTAGACTGCGGTCACACTTTGCAATCACGGCGCTGGAGCGATGCCGAAGTCCCCGGGTAACCAGGGTAAACATCGGGTTACTAAGCGCAGGGCCGCGCTTAGTAACCCGATGTTTACCCTGGTTACCAGCGTTAACGTAAAAAAAACAAACAGTACATACTTACATTCCGGTGTCTGTCCCCGGTGTTCTGCTTCTCTCCACTGTGTAAGCGCCATAGCCTGAAAGCACAGCGGTGACGTCACCGCGTCACCGCTGTGCTCGCTTTCTGGCCGGCAGGCGCTCACAGTGCAGAGAAGCTGAGACGCCGGAGGACTGACACCGGAATGTAAGTATGTACTGTTTGTTTTTTTTACGTTTACGCTTGTAACCAGGGTAAACATCAGGTTACTAAGCGCGGCCCTGCGCTTAGTTACCCGATGTTTACCCTGGTTACAAGCGAACACATCGCTGGATCGCTGTCACACACAACGATCCAGCGATGACAGCGGGTGATCAAGCGACGAAAGAAAGTTCCAAACGATGTGCTACGACGTACGATTCTCAGCAGGGTCTCTGATTGCTGCTGCGTGTCAGACACTGCGATATCGTAACGATATCGCTAGAACGTCACGAATCGTACCGTCGTAGCGATGGAAATTTCACTGTGTGACGATGCCATAGATACCATCAGCTTCTGGAGATCACTCTGCAGGGAGCCAATGGAGTGACAGATGGAGCAATCTTCCTTTGTCACATTCTTTACATGTCACTGTGGAATGTTTAGACTAAAGGTACCTTCACACTGAACAACTTAACAACGATAGCGATCCGTGACGTTGCAGCGTCCTGGATAGCGATATCGTTGTGTTTGACACGCAGCAGCGATCAGGATCCCGCTGTGATATTGTTGGTCGGAGCTAGAAGTCCAGAACTTTATTTGGTCGTCAGATCGGCGTGTATCGTTGTGTTTGACAGCAAAAGCAACGATGCCTGCAATGTTTTACAATGGTAACCAGGGTAAATATTGGGTTACTAAGCGCAGGGCCGCGCTTAGTAACTCAATATTTACCCTGGTTACCATTGTAAAAGTAAAAAAAAAACAGTACATACTCACCTTCTGATGTCTGTCACGTCCCCCGGCGTCCGCGCTGCTGCTCAGAGCTTCCTGCACTGAATGTGTCAGCGCCGGCCGTAAAGCAAAGCACAGCGGTGACGTCACCGCTCTGCTTTAGGGCCGGCGCTTACACAGTGCAGGGAAGCGGACGCCGGGGGACGCGACACACACCGGAATGTAAGTATGTAGTGTTTTTTTTTTTTTACATTTACACTGGTAACCAGGGTAAACATCAGGTTACTAAGCGCAGCCCTGCCCGGGGACTTTGGCATCGTTGGTCGCTGGAGAGCTGTCTGTGTGACAGCTCTCCAGCGACCACACAACGACGAAACAGCGACGCTGCAGCGATCGGCATCGTTGTCTATATCGCTGCAGCGTCGCTTAATGTGACGGTACCTTTAGTAAATGAGCTCTGCCGACCTTGAAAGCTCTTAAGCCCTTCTACTACATCTCGTAGTAGCGTCAGGATCATAATCCCATGGTGAATAACACAACCACTGCCTTTTGTGACACGTCCATTCGGAAAAGTTAGTGAGCTGAAGGGATATGGCTAAACCACTTGTGCTAAGAATAAACATGTCTTCAGTTGCCTAATCCATGGTCTCAGTGTCCGAAAAAAAAGTGTTCAATGTGCTATGAAAATTAGCTGTTTAGTGGAGCACCTTGCCTTGGGCAGTCAAGAGATCTCAGAAAAGATGCTCCAGCATGGTGTAAGTAAGAAAGAGAAGTCAGGAGAGCCGATAGATGACTAACCTTGACCGTTTCGTACCAACTTGGCTGCTTGACCTGATAGTAAACCACAGATTTATACTCCGGTAGTCCATCCTGTCCAGCTCCAGGAATGATGGCTTTCTAAAAAAGAATGTAGAGCCTTTAGAGTCCCCTCTTGGCACCAGCACAAAATGCTCAATGTGCACAGCCCAGACCGTACCTCCAGTAAATTACCATCCTGGTCATGGACAGATACCGTCACCTCCACATTTTTCTGAGTTTTCTTTTTGCCCTTGTCAAACTCCCCCTGGATCAGAGTGATATAAATGTCGTTGCGAACATCTCCTAAAAAAAGATCAGAATGGAGAACTGTGTCATGGACCAGTATAAATGATAAAGTATGGGCGAATGCACCAATATGTACCGGGCAGGATGATCTCTGGGAAACCCATCTTCCGGGCGACCGCAGTAGATCTGTCCACCAGATGAGAATATTCTTTCTGTACTTGATTCAAGTCTCCGGGAAGAAGCTTCAGAGAAATCCAGAGTCCTACGACCAAGGAAACAGGGACGGAAAGGTCTACTGAGAAGGACACAGCATATCTACGTAGGTTGCCCCAAGAATCCTGAAAGCCCTTATGTCTAGAACAATATGGAGGAGCGTTTGGAAGAAGATTCACTGGTTTTGACTTGTGATGGTCCTTACTCATGGCCTAAGCCGCCCACCATTTAGAAAGAGTATGGCGGCATCTGGCTATTCCCCGAAGGATCGGGCATATTGAACTCTGACATGCTTCATCCTTAAATCTGAAGGGAGATAAGCTGGGTACGTGTATACTGGTGGATGAGTGGGTAACAGCTGTTGGATAGGTAGGTGGACATTTCAGAAAACGTGGACAATTTGAAACAAATATGTACATTTTGGAAATTTATTTCCTGGATATTGTTGCTGCTTTTCATCTCTTTATAAATTCCCATCTCCGAGATCCTATCCCAAAATGTAGTAGGTGTAATAATAATAATATTAGCAAATACATTCAATTAGAAATGTAGTATAGTTCTTCTGATTTGCTATGTCGCTTACCCCATGTGCAGGGCATTGCAGTAGCTTAGGTATCCATGGTTACGACCACTAACAAATAACTGTCACTATATCAGTGGTCATAGCTAAACTTCTGTAATGCCCTGCACATGGGGTAAGCGACATAGTGAATCAGAAGAACTACACTACATTTCTAATTGGAGGTACTTGCGAATATTATTATCATTACACGTACTATATATTGGGATAGGATCTTGCAGATGGGAATACCCTTTAAAGGAACGGGTTTTACTGCATTTTCATTGGTTCACGCCGGCCTGTATGAGAGTCCATACCCTGCCCCTTGTGGCTGACTTCCTTGGCTGCGATCACCTTGTTGTAGATGGTGGTCAGTGGTTCATTCTCGGCCAATGCCCTGGAGCTGCTCAGAGGAGACATGATGAGCGGCCGCTGACTGATATAATTCTCCTTGGCCATTCTGATGAGAAACACAAGTACATGTAGCGGCCTTTAGAAAGAAGCTTTGCGTTTCAATAGGCAGGTAACTTACGGGTGATAAGGGACAAAATGTTGTTTCTCCTCGTCATCTACTTTTCCATGAATCACATCAGAGATATCCATTACTGGCAAATAAAAGGAGGCAGATGGTTAATTTGGTCCTCCAGTTCTCATAAAAGACTAGGGTTCCCAACATCCAATGGGTGAGTAGAGAACCATTGAGCATGTGCAACCATTCACAGCCTGTAGGAGTGGTGGTCGCACATGCTCAGTACTGTTCCATTTTCCCTACATATGAAAATAAGAAACTGTGTAATATATCTTATCAGAGAAATCTGATTATTTCTCCTCCTGGACTGATCTCTCACTTTCTAGTTCATGGTCAGAATCTGTATTCAGCGAAGGCAGATTAACCCATTGTTGAGATAGGAGATGACAGTTGGTGCTTATAAGGTTCTATGGAGAGGGGAGGAGCTAGAGGCCGACACTAACATTCTACTGAAAGGTCAGCTATAGTTCTCCATAGAATGAGATAGGAGATGACAGTTGGTGCTTGCAAGGTTCTATGGAGAGGGGAGGAGCTAGAGGCCGACTCAGACATTCTACTGCAAGGCCAGCTGCAGTTATTATTATTATTTATTTATTTATATAGCACCATTAATTCCATGGTGCTGTACATGAGAAAGGGGTTACATACAGGGTTATAGATATCGTTTACAGTAAACAGGTTTACAGTGACACACTGGTACAGAGGGGAGAGGACCCTGTCCTTGCGGACTTACAGTTCTCCATAGAATGAGATAGGAGATGACAGTTGGTGACTATAAGGTTCTATGGAGAGGGGAGGAGCTAGAGACCGACACCGACATTCTACTGCAAGGCCACCTACAGTTCTCCATAGAACTTCATAAGCACCAACTGTCATCTCCGATTTCACTCATGGGAAAATCTGTATTCACTGCGGACAGATTTAACCTATGAATTGGGATCAGTCCTGGAGGAGAAAGAAGCAGATTTCTCTGATAGGATGTATTACAAAGTCACTTATTTTCATATATACTATTGACTTATGAAATAAAGATGAAAATGTATGTTTGGCTAAAAAGGTTTTTTTTCTTTTTTTTTTTTTTTGTATTTAGAGGTCATTAAAATATTTGCACCATATTTCTTCTAAAACCTTTGTGTTGTGCTTAAATCAACACAGAGGAGCTCAAAAAAAAAGAAAAGGAAGATAGCTATAAACGCTCCGGTCACCAGCAGATTCTCAGTGAACTCATTTTGCAACCAGCAATAGACAGTGGAACAAAGAGGCTGTAGAAACGAAGCGGTTCCAAATTTACACTGAAACCCAAATGCAAAACTGATTTTTAGCCCAAAATACAGGCATTTAAAGGGTTATTCCCAGCCTCATAGATGGATATTTTTTCGATAATGATTGTAAACACAAGCACTTTTGCAATTTACTGCTTGTTAAAATTTGCAGCCGTTCTTGAGATATTAACACTTTTGAGCTGGTTGCCTAGGAGACCGTCCACCACTGCTGTTTAGCTTGTGAGCAGTGCACTAAAACTGGCCGGGATTAAAAGGTAACCGCACGCTCCAGCGATCCGGGACAGCTTCAAAAACAGTGGTTAAAAGCTCAAAAAGGGAAATGAGCTTGTAAGCACTGTGCATGTTCTGCTGCCTAGCAGCGGTGGTCGGTCTCCATGGTGATGAGTTGCAAACAAAAGAAAAATGTTAATATCTCAAGATCGGCACAAAATTTTAAAAAGCAGTAAATTGAAAAATTGCTTGTATCTACATGTATTATCTGACAATAACCAATTCTGGAAGATGAGATTAACCCCTTTAAAGTAAAAAAAAAAAAAAAAAGTTGCCCCGAAGGACATGTATCAGGAAGTTTACCTGCAACACCAAAGGGCCGTCTCAAGCCAAATGTATGTTTCTTCCCATCCTTCATTTCCATGTGTCCGACCCGTACGATCTGACACACGAGACTGATCCGAGGACGGATTAAATCCAGACTGCTGAGGTCCTGAAGAGGAGAGAGGTCAAAACTAGAATGAAAAACAAAACGGATCTGGTTCAAGATCAACAGAGAAAGCAGAAAAGGGAAGAAACTAGCAGACAACATGGACGACTTTGATAACGAAGGGCAATAACAATTCAGGGGGAAAGGACAGGGAAGGAATATCGTAGAATTCATGTTTGATGGAAAGTAGAAGTCGGAGAGACTGAGCTTTACCCTGTCTGTTCAAACTAGGAAAACTACAGCTGGTTTACCCAATAAAGTCAAGATAGAGAGACCCCGGATTACCCCCAGAAGATGGTCAGGGTGTAACATGGTAGAGGATTCAACCCCAACCTGCCACATACACATGCCTGTAGGGTTTAGCCGAGTGTACGTGTTCTCAAAAGGGAAAGAGGAGTAAATCACTGTCAGAAACCTGCTTGATAATAGTAATGATTGGACATACTGAATTTCAGCATGCCCAATCCCCTTCCCTACTACCCCGGCATCTGCCCAAAGAATCCAATATAACAGCAACAAAAAGCCGGCGTCTCCGATAAAATCTTCGCAGCTTTATTACATTTTTATTAAAATCTGGTCTCAAACAGGACAGTGTTCTGATGTTGACGCGTTTCCACTTGAACAGTCTTAATCGTAGAGTCGAAACGCGTCAACATCAGAACACTGTCCTGTTTGTGACCTAATTTTAAGGAAAATGTAATAAAGCTGCCAAGATTTTATAGGAGACGCTGGCTTTTTTGGTTGTTATGTTGGATTTATTTGCCCGGGTCGAGGGGCTTGTCGGATCTCCGAAACCTAAGCCATGGTGGATGCCTACATCGGTAAGCTCATCTAGAGATCTGCCCAAAGAAACTTGGCGAAACGTCTAATACCCATGAGATGGTCAGCCGGTCCCTATGAATTCCAGGACCGAAGAACCTCACCCTAGTGTGTACGGCCACCTTTAGGATGGACAGTAAGAAAGTTCACTCTTGATAGAGGTGATCAGGAGAACATGGAAGACAAAGGGATCAAACTAGTGGAGAAAAAAAAAGAACGAATACCACTTGAAGGCTAAAATAATAAACGTGAGGCAGTGAGGTGGATCATATGCGACGGTTGATATGTATCCCCCAGGATGCGGACGCAGTCCTATTAAAACCTGCTGGGGTGCCAAGGCAAAATAAAAGTAAGTGTGGGACTGGTCAAGCTTTTGGGCCAAAGCAATGTTTAGGAAAACCCATTAAGGGCTTTTATTTTTGGAGCAAACTACAGGATGGTAGTGGGGCGGTTCGCTCTCTCCAGCCGAGTCTTACAAGTGGCCCATGGCTACAGATTCCATTTAAAAACCCTGCAGGGTGAGTCAGTTTTGGTTTGCAAAATGCAGAGCAGATGGCTCTGCAACATCCGGCTTGTGTGAAGTAACACGGAGCCAAGTGAAGCAAAAAAACCTGGTACCCCTCAGCGTCACACGGCGGTGCAGTCGCCCACAGGAACAGGTCTTGGATACGGGCTGTTTTGACGCCCTGGCTGCGATCTGGAGGATACCGTTGTTTTCCATTTATAAGTTTCTTTTGGACACTAAAGACACTTTGCTTTGAAGTTTCCTGTGTTCCCTGCCTATCTGTCACACTGCACCAACCCCGCTGCACTACATAAATTACATATAAATATGTTAATGTCCAATTTTAATAGTGACCACTATGATCAATTAGGAGAGTATTGGGCATGTTCGCTTTTCAATATGCCCAGTACTTTTATTACCCCCTATGGGGATGTGTCTGCCAGCAGCTTATCACTCTCCTCTCATGGAAAGGAGGTTAAAAAAAAAAAATCACAAATGATGAAATCCTCAGTAATTGCAAGAATCACTTAGATCTCGACCATGGATGATCAGGACAGATCTGGTCACTAATGAGGGCCACCATTAATGATGGCCGCACCGATCTCTCTTCCATCTGGGGATCCCCTCTTTGGAAACCGGTTGGGGTCATCATTGCAAACGATATTCAGAAAGGAGA